>NW_026850682.1:0-81376 GCF_030913465.1 Colletotrichum navitas
TGATGCCACATTTGACTGGTTTTCGTGGGACGCTTACTACATGGACGGTAATTCAGGTAGATAGTGTCCTTAGAGGCTAAGCACCAGACCTCAGCTACTTCAGCACATAGTGTGCTACAAATCGTTCGCCGTGAAATCATGGCTACATTTTATGGAATGGTTGTGTATTTTTACGTCAGATATTAGTTTTATTGCCAATTTTTCAAGTTTGCAGGTGTCTCATGATTCTTGGGTAGCTTTAAAAAATTTGTATCTCCCTCCTCGACTAGCTCTCTAGAGCTAGAGAAAGCCCTTTTTGTAGAAAAATGTTAGCCATTTTTTTCCGAAGGGCAAGAATTCTTCTTTCAAACCGGTTTCTGTCCTGGAAGAATAAAGCGAATGCTTCTTCTAGAACCCATCTCAATCCGGTCAAAGTTGGACCACAGGACGTAAGATCACATGTGATAATGGCCTAATTATCCCAGATTCGGAGATGCGATGGTTGTTAAAAGAAACCTCAACAGCGAGCTAACAAGCTAACATGAATGCAGCAAGAGGTCGTGGCCTGGCTGTCGGGTGCCTTCCAAACAATCTAGAGTCTGTTGCGGCTCCAATTGTCTCATGTTAGAACATCAGGCTTATGATGGATATCTGAAGGTACATGTACGTGAAATGAATGGCATGTGAAGCATACTGTAGAGTGGGGGGCGCTACAAATAGATAATGCAAATCCTTCAAGAAATACGAGGCGACTCACAAAGATACCAAAGGCGAAGCGATTTTTCATTGGCCTGGGCTATATATGTTTCCATCCAAGGACTGACTCGCACTGATCCCGACATACATATGTCCTAGTTCTTTAGAAGGGGCATCATTAGTAGTATGCTAGAATACCGCCCGGTGTAACGTTATCCTGCTCCGCTGGTGCCCCGGCCCCCACCCGGTGCCCTCCCGGTCACCCCGTTCCGAGGCCACCCCCTCTGGCACCCGACATTCCAGCAGTTAGCCTAAATGGAGAAAGGCGACTGCCACTCATCACAGGATCCACCGTCTACACGTTCACGTAACACACATCCCTTTTCATATAAAATGTTAGTAGTAATATAAGCATGTTAAGTTATAACTTACCCTTATGAAGTCACCCTTGTAAGAGTATTTGTTTGATAGTTTACACTCGTGACGACCACGGCTGATAATCAATTTGGCACCATTCACTTGCCTACAAACATTGATTGTAGCGATTGTCGAGTAAGAGCCCTTATTTGAGCAACTAGACATAAGTTAGTTTAAAATTGTAAGTATATGAATGAAGTTCATACAAGCATCGGTAATGAGCGCTAACGCCAATAGTAAAAAGAGTAAATATGAGAGTTAAAAAAAGCATTCTGCTAGAAGAGTAATTAATTCCCTACTAAGATGAGATAGATATGGTTGTTAAAAAGCGTGATGTTTTGCGCCAAATTCACAACCAATTCGGGGTATCTTCAGATTATATAGAAATTTATATAACACGCCTAACATATGTCTTAGTGATTTTTATACTCTACTATTATATTACATTAACTACTTTTATGTGCTTTGAAAAGAATTGATTATAGATATATATATAAAAAAGGTTAAAGAAATCAATGCATTATCTACTTGATTACATGTTTAATAATGCTAAAATTATGTTATTGCTCTTAAGTAAGTGTAGTCAAATACTCCACCCTTGTGGAGTGGAGTGGTTATTCATAAGTGGGGTGGGGTGGTTATGCACAATCTGGAACCCAAGGAATGTTTTAATGGCCAGTAGCCACAACAAGCGCGTCGAACTTCTCCTGCCATTCTCAAGGTGAGCACCCACTCAGTGCCTGACCATGAGAAACTGCGGTTACGGGTAGAATGACGACCCTGTTTTGGTAAATTGACGGCCCCCTGGAATAACAGGAAATACCGCGTTCTGTCACGTGAACTCTAACTAACCCTAATCCTTACCAGAATCGTAACCAACCCTAACCATCCTGTCTACTACATTCTGGCGATTCTGAATAAAATCTTCTCTATAGTTAGTGCGGTTAGGGTTAGTTAGGATTCTGGTTAGGGTTAGAGTTACCCAGAGTTTGCATGACAGAATGCGGTATTTCCAGTTATTCCGGAAAAGTGGCTGGGGCTGGGGCAAGTGCCTGCTCAATCTGATTGGCGTTCCCGTCAAGCGGAGATCGCCGTGACGGTATGCCCACTGGCAAGTGCAGTGTGTATACCCTATCCCTTTAATTGCGAACTGACCTCACTAACCCCCGTGAGGGGTAGGAGCAAATTAGGCCACAGTAATTAACGCTAAAAGCTAATAGTTTTAAGCTACTTCTATATATATAGCGTTTTACCTATGCTAAAGGTACTAATAATCTCTACTTTTATATAAAGATATATTATAGTCTAAGTAGCCTTACTAGGTCCTTTATTACTGTAGGCCTAGATCTACTAGAGGCTTATTAAGCTAGATTATTTACGTTATTATATTACTCTAGGATATAGTTATCTAGGTAAGCAATAGTAAGGTTTTCTAGTAGAACCTCTATATAGATAGTGCTGTAAATAAAGGTATCTAAATAATAACATTATTAATAATATTAAAATAGGTAGTAGTTGCTAACAAGATAATATTCTAAATTAATGTATTATCATGTATATTTAAAAGTGAGGGGTAAAAGTAGGTGTGGGTCCACCTAGGGGTTAGTGAGGTCGGTTCGCAACTAAAGGGATAGCAGTGTCAAAACAGGAGTATACGGCCAGCGGGCCATAGTTGAAGCTTACCAGGTGCCACCTGGCTCGGCTCGCCGATCAAAGACTCGGACAGTGTCAAAGGCCTGTTCCTTAATTAGTGCATCTGTTGCAATTGCACCTGAGGGACCGGCGCCGATAACGGCTACTCTGCGGATCTTAGCTGCCATTTCCAGAGGTTGTTTACGACAGAAATGGAGTGTTGTTGAGGCTGGGTTGTTGATTAGGGCTTAATATCTCAACTTCATGTTATGTTTCCCTTGACGTTTCGACTTGATTACTTGCCGAGAGCATTCAAAAACGCAATGAATAGTCTTTTCCACTCTTTACCGAGCTACAACCAGCCATCTGGGGTCGAATTTATTATTTTATTTACAATGGTGTGTGATTGCGCCACACTGGATGCCATTGTGTCTTTCCGGAATGCAAGCAGGCAAGCCGAACGACTGTGGGTCAACGGCTGCAACTTCACCACACCGAGGCCGAATCGCTATCAGATGGCTGCCGAGATGCGTCGGAGACACATCGATGGTAGGTAAAGACGTCAATTTGCAGCATCAAACCTCAGTAATCTGACCAGGGTCTCTCGGCGGCTCGGCCGCGTCGGACCTGTCCCTCGGCGCCGATGTCGCCATTCCCTGATTGGCTTCCGGAAAGGCCCGACATGGCATGATTGCGTGCTCGATCACAGTTGATGGAGAGTGCGAAGCGGCTCTCTGTTGATTGATTACGAAAAGAGAGGTTCCATGAACCTATTTAAGCTTGAATTATGCACCTATAGTGTAGCGTACTCCACTTTGCTTTCACACAGGTCACAATGTTACACGAATGACAAATGCCATACCTACCAGCTTGCCAACGAAAACCAAAAAAAGTCGAGTCAGTGTAATCTACTTATACCTTGGATTTCCTTGGAAACAGCCACCGCCATATGTTCTTGTTCTTCTGCAACAGTTTAGCCCTGGCATGGGTTAACTTTGAGATTGCGTGCGTTTCCAATCCTCTGTTGCCATTTTCCAACAAGAAGTAGCCGGCCAGTTATGGCGGCTACTGTTAATGGGTTATTAATAGTTCGGTCGGTGTGTTGAATGTGTCACACATATCACTACGTCGAATCGCAGTAAGGCTAGACATATACAGGCACGGATTCACGCATAGTCTAGAGAATAAGTTGAATAGTGCCGCTTTACACCTTCTCCATAGTAGAGCACTGATAAGGTATTTGGACTTGACGGCGACTGTCTCGATTTCTTCCATTGTTCAACCTTACAAGCACCAAGGAGATACTACTCTAGTCTGATATATCACGTTCAAACATGCGCAAGTTGACGGCTGGGACCACAAGTCACAGCAACTCTGAACATCCCCAAGACCCGTTTTTTGGGCGGAACCTAAATCCAAACTTAATCTACATAAACTTTCTTAGGGGAATAGTTGTTCAGAGCCAGTTCCGACCAGAGGAAGCTGCCTTTCCCTGTCGTGGATAACAAAGCTCTCGAAAGGATGCGCATCACTTTGGGTTCTTCATCATCATGTTCAAAGTGACAATACATTAGGGTACAACTCTTGGACGCTCTCATACCTAACCAAAACAGCTGCAATACCCTCTTCAGCAACACTCACTGAGGCAACTGCCGCGGAATACATGTCTTCTAACTTGAGGAGTGGTTGAAACAGAAACAACACTCAAATAGTTTCCATTGCTAACTTGATGGAAGAGCGATGGGTCCAATCATCGAAATCTATGCGCATACTTTAGAGAAAGAGAGTATAGGGTGACGAACTGTATCCAGGGGTTTTATAGTGCTACTAGAGCCAATAATAATTGTTGATTAGGTCGGTTCTGAATTCAGGTATGACAGTTCTGCAAGATACCCATTCATTCCTTTGTACATGATCTCAGAAGCTCAGGCTCTTTCACCCGCAAGCCGGCCATGTGGTTCTTCTTAATGTTTCTTCATCAATCCGAGATATCGGTATGACGGGCGATGTTTCGTCTTCATTGGCCATGCACACACCTACTGATCTGCAAGCACTAGGCTTTAGGCAATGCCGACATTCCGGCGAAGCCACTGACATGAGATTTTAGCCTCCGCTGTGACTACTGGTGCTAAACATATGAATGAAGGGATCCCCCCAACTTGGAGATTAGACTTTACCACAGAGTTTCCTTCTGCAGAAGGTAACAGCTCAACTGCATGTCTCTAATCTGACCTCAGCGATTCACCCACAACCTCAAAACATCCGCAACATGGACCCAACTCAGCTGCCTTCGCGGGACCTCCCTGAAGGCGTCACCTCACGTTATGTCGACACGTCCCCTGTCGGACTGAAATCCCACGTCCTCGAGTCTTTTCCAGACGCCGCATCCCCAAGTCGTCTCCCGCCGTTGGTTCTCCTCCTTCACTGCTTCCCGAACCTATCCTACGACTGACGCTTCGTGATGCCAAAGCTCGCCGAGGCCGGCTACTACGCGGTAGCATTCGACATGAGGGGTTTCGGCCGCACGCACAACGCGGATCTCAATTCTATCAGCGAAAGCTCGTTCCGTCGCATGACTGCATTGCGGGACGTTGTCACGCTCGTCCACGCCCTTGGGTATGAGATCAGCCACACCCTGGTGGGACACGATATCGGGGCGTTCGTGGCTTCGCTCTGCGCCCTCGTGCGAGGAGACATGATCAAGTCCCTTGTGTTGATGTCGCACCCGTTCAAAGTCTCTCCTCAGCTGCCATTCGGTACGGCGATCTCTCCCCTGCTGGCCTCCGCTGCCTCCAACGGTGCTGGATTTGGCAAGGGAGAAGGGATCAAGGCCGACCCCGATATTCGGTCGTCACTCTTGAAGCTTGACCCACCCCGGGGGCCCGGAAGCATTGCAAGTACTACAACGCATCTCCCGAAGCAGCCGAAGAGTGGACCAACCCGACCGGCGAGCCGATGCGCCGGTTCCTTAGAGGTTACTTCCACCTCAAGTCGGCAGCTTACAGCTTGAAGCCTTGAACAAGCCAGGGCCCCTCGCATCATGGACCGCAGAGCAGCTCGCCGTCATGCCGCACTACTACGTCATGAGAACCCAGCTATCGATGCGCGGAAACGTGGACCTGGACATGTCCGACGAGCCGGCTGAGATCCGCGACAGGCTCGGCGAGACACGGTGGCTCACCGACGCGGATCTCCAGGTGTACACGGACGAGTTCTCGCGCAACACCTTCGGTCCTCCTTTGCTGTGGTACAAAGTGCTTGTGGACCCGAGCCTTTCCGCGGACCCCCTATGTTTCGCGGGGACAAAGATCGGTATCCCGACAAAGTACGTCTCTGGAACGAGGGAACGAGCGACTGGGGTACGTATCAGGTTCCGGGCTCTCTCGACGCAATGGGAAATGGGGAGAGTGTTCGGGACGGCTGCTGGAAGAGAGCAACTCATATTCCCGGCGCTGGGCACTGGGTCAACATGGAGAAGCCTGAAGAGAGAGTCAAGGAAATCTTGGAGCTGGCGAGGTCTGTCTAGGTAGGTCCAAGGTATAGAAATGTTTGAGGGCAAGGATTGTTTGTCCGGCCAAATCCAATTCATTTGTTTACATTGAAACATATATTTTGTGCCAGAAGCTCTAAATCACTTGTTCCTGCATAATTGAAACGAATGATTGGATCGATGAGAGCTTTATCATCTTCATGACAGGCTCAAAGAAACGAAGTCCTTTTCTGTACAATGGATTCAGTGCAGGCATGAGGCATGGTATATGCCTACAGGACAAAACCTAGGACGATGACTGTCTTCGTTCCGATATCTCATTAACTGCCATATCATCTGGCCCATCACGAGGAAACTTCCATCGGCCTTGGGGGCACGGTTCTATGGCGAAATAGGTCTTGATTGACCCATCTCATGGGCGAACCACATGAGGGAATCAGTTCCCAGTCTCTCGAGCATGATGGTTAGTGAGTGGCAGAACCCGTGGAAGAGCCGACCAGGGAACCTTGAACCTTCTTCCTGTTCCCCCCGATCCTGTGGAGGGAGCCCGAGAATCCCAGATTCCAGCCCGTCTCATTTTTCTCTCGGATTGATGGGAAATTCTCTTGCGTAGAGATCTCGATGAGTTCAACACTGATACACCCATCCATTGCTTGGGGTCAAGAGCAACAACTGTGAGAGGCCTCTTGCTCCACCCATCGCCTCATCTCACATTGGCTTCAACTACACTTCACCAGTTCCATCCAAAGACGACACTATAAAGACAAAAGCAGAAAGACGAGGCGAGGCGAGCCGAGGCAACGGAGAAACAGTCCTCAAGGTCGCCGTACCTTCCAGTACCCATCTCCGATAGCCTTTGCTTCCACCCACTTCTCCCCGGTCTGCAATTCACTGCTCCCTCCCCATTCTTCTTCCTCTTCCATCTTTTCTCTACACATCTCTTCCTGTCCATACTTCTCTGGATCCTTTCATACTCTTTTAATCCATATTGACTTGTCCCCAGCTTGACCCGCTTCTGGTACATATTCCTTTGGCTGAGCCGAGTCAATTGCTTCACAACATCATTCTATTCCTCGCCTTTGGGCACTTCAGTTCTTCCTCCCGACCCCGTCCATCTTATCCATTGAAGACGACAGCAACACCGCTCAAAGCAAGCAACAACATCGACGACACCAATCCCACTGGACGCGTCCATCGCCTCCAACTCTGTTTCTAATCATACAAACACACACACACACACATATACGCGCGCGCGCAACAGGTCTCTCCATGTGTCAAGCCGAGAATGGGCAGTGCACTGGGTGCGGGCGGATTCGCCCCTGGGTCCGTCACTGCGAACTATACAACCCTGCTGCCGACTCCTGCGTGAATATGAATCTCGAAAACCCGCCTCTGAGGCCTCATTACCAGCCTTGCGACAACCTCGAATGCCCATTCGTCGATCCCATCCTGCGAGGGCCCGACCCAAACTTCGATCCCAATGAATTCGCTTCAATCATGTTGCTGAAGGAGGCCAACGACGCGATGGACGCGGCCGCGGCGCTGGACGCCACGGGTGCCGCGTCCGAGACTGTGCAGCCTCAAATGGGGGAGCAGATCGCCGCCGCGGTTGATGCCAGCGGTGGCACCGGCGGCGACGCTCCTGAGCCCATCTTCGGCGACGTCGCCGGTCGTGCGGGCACCCCGTCAGTGTACTTGCCACAGATTCCGGGAACTCCTGGTTCCCCGGTTAAGCCTATGTTCGGATTCGACATGCCGAGCGAGCACGAGGTTGTCGAATGTGCAACCGAAGTCTCCAATGGCAGTCTGCTTGCTTTTGAAATGGGTTCGAACGAACAGCCGGGCATGCAAATGCAACAGGCTGATGCTCAGACTCTAAGTGTCAACGATCAATTCATCGCGGCCATTCAGCCACAGCCCGACGCATCGCTTTATATTGACCCGAGGCTCCTCACCAAGACGGCCTCAGATTTCTCTGTCCTGGACGCTCCGACGGGGGCCAACGCTGAGACCATGGTCCAACCTCTGAGAGAGCCCGAAGGCTCAAACATCACACGTCCTCGTCTTCCCAACATATCAACTTCGGACAATGGCCCGAAGGGCAACGGTCTCTCTCAAGCCAATTCAGAAATCCCCGTCGATCAGCTGAGAAGCTCGTCCGAGCCGAGCAAGAAGCAGCGAAGACACACACCCCTGAATCGTGTGTTCAGCGCGTCAGGGGCGGTGGCAACGACACCGGCCGTCAACCTACTCAAAGGAGCTCAGTTGCTCCCGCGCACCCAGACTGCGCACGTCACCCGAACCCGCCGGATACGCCCTGCGAACCAGATGATCATGAGAAAGCTCTTGAACCGCAATCTAGGAGCGCCGTCTGGCGGCGTCAACGGCCCTTCGACCCCACACCCGCAAGGAGGGGCCTTCCACGTCCCCAACAGCCAGGGACTCGCCGGCACGCCGGCGCAACCTCACCTTACATCCGCTACAGGACAACCCCAAGCCAGTTTGGGAAACGTGGGCGGCGGCATGGCATCGCTTTCCGAGTCGAATGCAACTCTTGAGGCCCAAGCGCTCCAACTACACGCCCAGCATTACCTTCCAGTGAGCCAGTCAGGGCTCGCCTCTTTGGGGGCGATGGACAATGCCACAACGGGTGACCACTGCCCGAACAGGACCGCGTATTACAGCAGGCCTTCAAATCGCCCACGGTCGAACTGGGAAAGTTTTTTTGCGTCTCGCACCCGCCCGTCGCGACGAGAGCAATCCGCCGGCTTGAAGGGTGCTGGGCCAAGCAACAACGGCTTCGTGCAGCAGGCCCCTCTCAGCTCTCAACTGAATCCTTTGACCCCGTTGGATTCCCAGTTGCAGCCTTCTGGCCATGGAATCCCGCAGCCCCAGCCCATGTTGCCGTCCGATACCACGGCGATATTGCCTTCCGATACAGCGGTACCGGACTTTCATCCCACGATGCTGGACAACGACCGTGTCTTTTGGGCCCATTTTCCGCAAAGCATGCTTCAGACAAACATGCTTGGACAGAATGGCTTCCAGCAGAACGGATTCCAGCAAAACGACTTCCAGCAAGGCGGCTTCCAGCAGAACGGCTTCCAGCAGAACGGCTTCCAGCAGAACGGCTTCCAGCAGAACGGCTTCCAGCAGAACGGATTCCAGCAAAACGACTTCCAGCAAGGCGGCTTCCAGCAAAGCGGCTTCCAGCAGAACGGCTTCCAGCAGAACGGTTACCAGCAGAACGGCTATGTGCCAACGGGGTTCTAGACAGGTCTTCCATACGACCATTAGATGATGGAAGTCCAACGCTCAGCCAAACGTGTGAGAACCGGCAGCAGAATATTACGGGACGCCCCAGTTCCAAGGCTGCAATCAAAGACAAGCGGAATTAATGAGGTGGAATGAATGCGTTAAAGTTGGTCTCGGGCGTTAAGTTGATTGTTTACGTAGGAGGTGATATTAAACAAAGTAAGGGTGCAACATGTTACATACAGCACGCACCCTGCCTTTGGATTGAGGAGTCATCATGTCACCATCACGGAGGCCAAAGGGTGCAACGGGTTCATTAATGGGAATATTGTCCCGACATTGAAATCTATCATAACACACTCGCAGAAGGATGCTCGTACATAGTCATAACCATCCCAATAAACACATATGCCCAATTATACCCGTACACCCCAACCCCGGTATTGTTACGCCGACCATTTCTCTCCACATGTCTAATCGCGCAGGTACTTGAGGATCTGGTCACGCTCCTCAGGCGGCATGGTGCGAATGACATCACGAACGCCACGCATGGCAGCGCTCTGGTTGGCTCTCAGGACTGAGCTCAGCTCAGTAGCCAGGTTGTCGGCCTTGACGGCCTCAATTCTCTCCGTGATGGACTTGCGGTTGGCCTCGTACCACTCAGACACCTCACGGTCAGCGGTCGCGAAGTTGACGACGCCGGACCAGCTCTCGAGGAACTGCAGGTTGCGCTTGCGAGCCTCGGGAGCCTTGGTGGCATCACCGCCAGGGGCAGCAGTGATGACGGTCGACGACATGCGTCGGAGGAGGTACTCCTCGTTGAGACGACGGCGCAGGCGCCAGTAGAAGTAGCGACGGGAGTTGGCCCATACGAGCTGGTCGCGAATGACACCCTTGGCCTTCATGCGGCCAGAGCGGTCGTGAAGGTCGGCGAACTGAAGGGCGATCTGCGAGTAGACAGGCAGGAGCTGCTTCTCGCGGAGGGTCATCTTCTTCTTGAGCTCGTCGGCCTGCTCCTTGGGCAGATCGGCGGCCATCTGCTTCTTAAGAGAGGCGTACACAGGGTCCAGGCGAGCCATGGTCTCAAGCTGCTTGTCCTTGCGGTACTTGATACCGATGATACCCTCGGGCTCGAGGACACCACCGCGGGCGTCGACATCGGCGTACATCTCCATGGCCTCGGGGTTGATGGTGGGGTCGACGACGACCCAAGAGCCACCACGAAGCTCTCCAAAAGGAGGAATGTAAACGAAGATGGGCTGCTCGTACTTGACAAGGGCATCGACGATGTAGGAGCCATACTTCAAGACCTCGTTGTACATGTCGCGCTGACCACCAGAGAAACCTCTCCAGTTGGCGAGAATCATGAGGGGCAGCTGCTCACCATTGTTGAAGTCGTTGATGGCCTGGGCGGTCTTGAAGGCGGAGTTGGGGTACCAAACACCACCAGCCTCGTTGGCGACCTGCTCGATGGAATCAGGGTTGGCGGGATCAGCAGGAGTGATGTTCTCGACGGAGCGGGTCTCGACAGCGATGACACCCATGGGGATGCCGCCGAGACGGGCACGACCAACGACGACGGTGCGAGCCCAGCCGCCAAGGGTCTCGACGAAGGAGTCCTTGTCGAACAGGCCGGGCTCGAAGCCGCCCTCCTCAGTGGGGCGACCGCCAATCATCCACCTGACGTCGTAAGGCTGCTTCTGGGGGGGAGTGTAAACAACATCACGGTCCCAGGCATCAGTGCTGGGGCTGACAGGAATGGGGCTGCCACGCTTCTCGGGAATGAAAGACATCCACTCGACAATCTTGCAAACGCCGTCGAAATCGTCGGTACCAGTCATGTGAGACACACCGTTGCGGTACATGATCTGGGTACCACCAAGTTGCAGGTTGGAGGTGTAGATCTCACGGCCCAAAACGTTGTTCAGGGCAGGGGCACCGGTCAGGATAATGGGCTGGCCCTCAATCTGGACGGCACGCTGGCCGAGACGGACGAGGTAGGCACCAATACCGACGGAACGGCAAGTCACCAAAGTGATGGTGAAGATGTCGTTGTAGGCCTTGCTGGTGGCACCAGCAATGAGACCAGAGCCCCTCAGACACTCGACACCAAGGCCATCTTCAGAACCGACAATGGTGACGATCTTGTGACGCTTCTCGCCATCCTCGGAAACGACCTCGGTGATGACGTCCTTGGCAAAGCGCTTCTGGGCCTCGTCGTCGAGGTAGAGGTACTTGAAGCCGTTGTCCTGCTTGTTGGCGTCGTTCCACGCAACCTTGAAGTGGGGCATGAGCTCATTGGCGACACCAAGACGGGCGCCAGAGTTGGCCGACAGGTAAATGCGAGGGATACCAAGCTTGCGGGCCAGCTCGGTGCACTTGTAGAAGTAGTTGTCCTCCTTGGGACCGAAGCTACCAATCATGTACGTGATATCGTTGGCAACAACAATGAACTTGCGGCCCTTGGGGTACTCGGGGGTCTTGGCGTTGAAGATCCAACCGACCATACCACAGGTGTTGGTACCGGGCTCACGGTTGACCTCTTGCAGGTTGTCCTTGTCATCCAAGACGAGCTCAGTGTACGTGACGCACTCGCCAGACTTGGGCTGCTGGCTTCCGAGAGCGCCATTCTTCTTGACGGACTGGGTCCAGCTGTTCTGGATGGCCTGGCGGAAAAGCTCGGGGAAATCATAAACGTACTGAGTACCCATCAAGTGAGCCTTGTAACGCTTGGGCTGCAGAGGGTTCTTCGTGGGGTAAGGAGTCGAGACCGGCAGCAAGTGCATGGGTCCCTTCTCCTTGGTGCCACCGATGCTGTTGAAGACCCACTCGCCCTTCTCAGACTTGCGCTCGGCGTAGATGTCGACATCAACAACGTACCCTGAGGTGTTGGTGATGATGACACGCAGAGGGTAGGGGACACCAGTCTGCGGGTCAGTGCAAATGATGCGGATCTCCACCTGGGCGACACGCAGACGCCAAGCACGAGCGCCAAAGCGGTCAAGGAAGCCCTGGAGACTACTCTCGACCTCCTGGGGGTGTAGCTGGAACACGGGGGTGAAGTTGATGAAGACCTGGTTCAAGTCGGAGTTATTGTTGCCGATAATCTCAAGAGCGTCGAAGATGTCGTTGATGACGCGGTCAGCCTCAGAGATCAGGTACTCAGCAGTAGGGATCTCGTCACGGAGACGGCCGGGACGAATGACGGCGCGAGTGAAGTAACGCTTGTCGCCATCGACAGCCTTGCCGATACCCTCGTAGACGTGGATGTTCTTGTTCTCGGTGAAGACGGGCTTAATGTGGAACTTGGCCAGCCTGGCGAGCTCGAGCTGGAAGGCAAGTGCAGGCTCACTGTGACGAATGCTGTCATCCTCGACATACTCGGGGCCACGGAACGTGTAGTAGCCGGGGTAGGCACCGTCGTTGCGACCGCAGATGAAGGTGATACGGCGGACGTTGCGGTTCAGGAGCTCGTCCTTGAACTGCTCAACGATGGGGACAATGCGAGAGAGGATCTCCTGGTCACTCTTGCTCTCGGCGTCGCGAACAGCGACGTTGATGACAGCAGAAAGCTCCTCGGATTCAACCTTGGTCGCGACGGGCTTGCGCTTGCCACTCAGGTCAGGAATGAGACCAGGGGTGCTGCGCTTTCTCGCCTTGTCGGAAAGAGCAAGAGTCTCGAGGGCCTTGCCAAGCAGGTCTTCGGCATCATCGAGGTACTTGACGGGGACAATGACACCCTTGCGGTTGGGCTCGGAATCCCACTTGTGGTTGAGATAAGACATATCGCTGATGGAGTGGATGCGCTTGAAGTCGAACGAGCCGCCGCTTGCGCTGGGAGTAGCGGGAGAAGAGGGCGCCGCGGACTGCAGAGGAAGTCCGTACTCGCTCTGGCCAATCTTGCGCAGAGCAAAGTCCCAAGTGACGAAGAGAGGGGTGTCCGTCTCGTCGGAGTGATACTCGATCTGCTTAAGGATGTACGCACGGTAGGCACGGCGAACGTAGACCTCGAGGGCAGCCAGAGAGACGTAAGGGTCCTCGTGGGCGAAGAAGAGCGTCAAGACATCGAAGACGGTGTACTTGGAGTCAACAACCTCCTTGATAACCTCCAAGCTGGGCTCACGGTGGTCCCAGGCAGCCTCGCCGTAGCGAGACTCGACAACGGAGGATCGAAGGATATGCTCCATCTGAGCAGTGCGCTCCTCCAGGGAAGGCAAAGAGCACTGGATCATGATCTCACGGGCCTTGAGGGAGACCTTGGAGGTGGTGCGGGAGGACTGCAGCTCAGTCAACTCCTGCAGAGCAGAACGGAGGTACTTGGCAACGTTTCCGACGTTGGGCTTGTTGGGGCGGTATTCCTCGAGGATAGCGAGGACGAGCGAGCTCTTGGCGCCGACACGGCTGTGCGACAGGACGGTCTGGACAACCTTGCGGATGTCATCCTTGTTCTGGTCACGCAGCTTAAGGATGACGCTGTCCTCCTGGGTTCCGTAGCCAGTGAAAAGACGCTCAGTCTCAATGTACGAGGCCAGCAGTCCCTTGATAACGTTGAGCTCGTGAGCCTTCTGGCCCTCGGCGAAAGCATCGAGAACTTCGGTCAAAGGGGCCAGAGTGGTCCTGAGCATGTCGGCGTCGGCGGCAGCAACGTTATCGTCGATGAACTTGTGGAAGGCCTTGGACAGGGCCTTGGCCGGGAAGTCGGCGTGGCGAGTCTTGGCGCGGTCGACGATTTGGGAAAACTGAGTGTCGAGCTTTTGGGGCATACGGCTGTGGAGCGCAGCGAACTGAGCATTCCACAGACTGTAGGGCAACTCAGGGTTGCGGAGAACCTCAATCAGCTGCTTGAGGGTGGAAGCCATGATGACAGAGTTATCGTATCCAAGCAAGATGTTCTTCAGGGTGTTGTGCAGGAGTGCGAACTTCTGAGCAGGCTTGGTTCCGACGGCGACTGGCTCGCCGTAGACGGGAAGCTGGCCAACGAAGGGCTGAGCCTGCTTGACGCGGCTGGGGTCGTCCAGTGCGAGGATACCCAGGATGTCGCCAGCCTCGAGAGTGGCTCCCGGCTGCTTGATGAGCTGGACGTTACCATCCTCGGCAGCGATCAAGGGCATGTACATCTTCATGACCTCGACCTCGGCGAAGGGCTGGCCGGCCTTGACGTGCTCGCCGTTCTCGACCAGGTACTTGACGAGCTTACCAGGAGAAGGAGTACGCAGCTGGGTGGGGTCGTTCTCCTGCTCGAGCAGGCAAGTCTTGCCATCCACAGACAGACGGGTGGCACCGACCTCCTCCTTCCAGTAGACGCTGTGGGAGCGGCCATCCAAAAGGATCAAGAGACCGCCGTCACTGAGAACGCGAACGCCGACAGAGCACTTTGATCCGTTGATGAAGAGATGATAACTGTCAACGCTGGCGCGGGTCGCAGTGAACTTGTAGCGGAAGCCCTCGTAGATGAAGTCAACCGCGAAGACAGTCTTGAGGATGTCCTTGGAGGGGACCTGACCCTTCTCCAAGCTGGTGCGGTACTCGGTCATGCAAGCCTCACTGGCAAGGTGAGCCTTGGTAACGGCACCGCTAACCACGGCCAGCATGGGATCCGGTCGCTCAGCCGTCAGCTTCTTGGTGATGAGCTCGTCGAGCCAGCCGGTAGTGATGGTGTTGTCCTCGAAGGCCTCCGTCTCCAGAAGCTTGATGAGGTACTCGACTGTCGTGCGGAAGTCACCACGAATGCTCAGCTCCTTCAAGGCGACGACCATGTGCTTGCGAGAGGCAGCACGGTTTTCACCGTAGGCGAAGATATGACCAAACTGGGAGTCGGAGAAACTGTGAATACTGGAAGCAGTACTGACGGAGAAGTAACCCCAAACGTTGGAACTACTCCTGAAGTTCAGGTCGTGCATAACACCGTTGGAAGGCTTGAAGCCTTCACCGGGGTCCTCGGAGGTGATTCTGCAAGCAGTGGTGTGACCCTTGGGTCTAGGGCGGCGCTGCGTCTTCTCGCTGCCCTCCTGCTTGAACTCGAAGTCGATCTCGGTGGACGTTTTGGGATCGACGCCGTAGAGCAGACGGATGTCGCGGATTCTGTGCAGGGGAATACCCATGGCAATCTGAAGCTGGGCGGCGGGCAAGTTCACACCGCTAACCATTTCCGTGGTGGGATGCTCGACTTGGAGACGGGGGTTCAGCTCGAGGAAGTAGAACTTGTCGTCGGCATGAGAGTACAGGTACTCGACGGTACCAGCCGAGACGTAACCCACGAGCCTTCCGAGACGGACGGCGGCGTCTTCCATGGCCTTGAAAGTGATGTCTTTGGCGATGGTGACGGGCGCCTCCTCGATAATCTTCTGGTGACGGCGCTGGACGGAACAATCTCTGCCAAAGAGGGAGATGTTGTTACCGTACTGATCAGCGAGCAGCTGCACCTCCAAATGTCTCGCGTTGCCGGCCAGCTTCATGATGAAGATGGGGGAACCGGGGATTTCACCCGCAGCGGCCTTGTAGAGCTGTTCGAAGCCTTCCTCGGAGAGAGCCTTACGGATACCCTTGCCACCACCACCCTCTGACGCCTTGATCATGACGGGGAAGCCAATGGCCTTGGCTTTCTCCAGGCCCTCCTCCCACGACGTGACGCAGCCCTTGGCGTAGACGTCGTCGGCGACGGTGACGATGCCGTTATCGTCAACCTCGACAGCGTCGACGCCGGTTCCCGACCAGGGAATACAGGGCACCTGGGCGTGCTGTGCAACGATTGTGGAGGAGATCTTGTCACCGAGAGATCGCATGGCAGATCCTGGGGGTCCAATGAAGACAATCTTCTTGGGGGATGCGGCGAGAGACTCAGGAAGCTTGGGGTTCTCGGAGGCGTGGCCCCTGTGCAAACGCTGTTAGCTTCGACAACGGGTAATACCGGGGGGGTTGGTTGTTAGAGGCGCACTCACCATCCAGCCCACACAGCGTGGACGTTCATGCGCTCGGCAATATCAACAATCAGCTCAACGTTGGCGTAGTTGTGGTTGTTGGTGCCGCCGGGGACTTCGACGTAGTGGTCAGCCATGCGAATGTAGTCGGCGTTGGCTGCCAAGTCCTCGGGGGTAGCCATGACAGTGAACTGGATGGCCTTCTCGTCGCCGAACGTCTCGTAGGCCCATTTCCGCACCGAACGGATCTCCTTGACGGCGGCAATACCGTTGTTGGCGATCAAAACCTGCGAGACGTCTCTCGGTCAGCATGTCTGATGTACCCACCGACAGAATTGTCAGGGAAAAACAGGGGCTCGACGCACGTTGGTGATGACGGTGTGACCATCTTGCTGCGCAACAAAGTCCTTGACCTTGGAGGCTGGTGCGTTGCTCAGCTTGTTGCCGCCAATGAAGTGGTCGGCGATCTTGTGCTTCTCGGCATAGGTGGCCTTGCCGTTAGCATGGGGCACAGTCCGGCCGGTGCCGTTTGTTGCTGTGATTTCGGTCATGATTGCGGTATCTGTTGAGGAATTCGCGGGTATCTCAGAGGGCGACCGTCATGAATCGGGGGGAGCTCCTGGAGCTTTGATTCGGTGTGGTATGACGTGAGACGAGGGGCGGGGAGAGAAATTTGCTCGAAGGGGGAAGGTTCGAGCAGGGAGATTAGTCGTAGAGATCTGGCTCTGCAGCAAGGAACAGTACAAGGGGTATAGACAGAGCAATTGGTGTGTCGGAGGTGAAGGACAGAGATTTGTTCGAGTCTCTGGGGAAAAGATGGTCTTGTTAGCAACTCTGGCACAAACTTTCTTGTTGGGGGATCGGAGAGCGGCAGAAATAACACAAGAGGGGCGCGACGTTCGGGGAGGGGGTGAGTGTGGAATGCCAGGGGGGCGGGATTGGGCGGCGTGGGATTTGGGGGTCTCCTTGCCAGGGAGAGAAGCGTCGGGCTGGCGAGGGCGGTGGACGAGACAACGCAGAGATGTAGAGAGAGCGCGAGAGAGCTGCAGCGTGCAGCGGTGCTTGCTGGAGAAGCTGTGGGCGAGACAGCAACGTACCTGGTTGAGTTTGAGGGGGGGGGAGATTGGCAAGACAATTGCTTTCTTCCTCTGTCTTGTGGTTAAGAACAGAAGGGTCTACAAAAGTGTGTCAGAAAAGGGAGAATGGAAAGGAGAAAGTGAGAGAAGAGGTCGAAGAACAGAGGGAGTTTCAAGGAGGAAGGGGGGGTCGGGGACGTGTTATTGTAGTCCGGCCGCCGCGGACTATTGAGATTGAGAATTGGGATTGGGGATGAGGATTATGATGGGACGCGAGGGAAGGACTCTCAGAGGCACACCTAAGAAAGTGTAGACTGGAGACACAGGTACAAGGAGCGGAATAGTGAGTGAGTTGAGATGTGGTGGATTCCGAGCTCCGAGTGACTTTGGAGCTGGGATTAGATTGATTGGGATTGGATTGGGGGGGCATGGATTGTTGGAGCGGCGAGGGGGGGCGCGTGGGAACGTCACAAAGCCATGTACCTTTTTCTGGAGATGGAGGTATATCGACAAAATAAAACTGGGGTCCGGGCCGGGATGAGAAGGTACCGTCCTTGGGTTGGGGGTACGGCACGGGGTACGGGGGCGTGAATGGGAGGAAAGTGGGAGTGCGTGGTTGAGAGGAGGTGTAGTAAATGCCTACTTTGTTTAGGATGGTGAGTTGAGTTAAAATTAAAAAAAATTCCCCTCGGACAACGCCGGCTGCCTGGGAGGCTATCCTCGAATTCTATCTTTCGAGATTGCTATGTTCGTTCTGGCGATGGCCAACCGATTGATCCAAGTAAACGAGAGGCGGAACTGGGACTGGATGGATGTTGAGGTCCGAATGATACAACGACGAGAACCCGCCGCGGGGAAGAGATAGAGACAAAGGAAGGAAGAAGGGTGCGGTGTGAGGCACAGAACGGGGCACGACGAAGGGAAGGAGAGAACGGGAAGCAGGAAGAGCAGAGGCAGGTGAGGCTGACTGTATATATTATTTATTACATTCGCGTCCCCCGATGGAAAAGACTTTGCAAACCATAGCTCCGGTACCAAACATAGGCCGGAAGGATGGAGGAGTAAGACCCAGATCCAGAGTCAGAGCAATAGCAGGCAGTCCATGGCAACCCGCCCGGAGGCAGGACACACAGGCGCATCGCGAAGGAGCGGGAGCTGCGTGTCGAAGGTAGTGGTGGTGGTTGTGGTCGTGGTTGTGCTGATGGTGGTGGTGGTGGCGGCAGTTTCCCATGCACCGCCGGACCGAAGGGTAGGTACTTCGGGAATGCAAGACAGGTACTTGTATCGGTGCCCGAGATCAAGTACCCCCCTGTACTTCTTCTCTCACTCACCTTTCGCACCTCACCTTCGGCGGGGCGGGTGACGGACCGTCATCAACCATCGCCAATCCAGGTAGGATCAAGATCGTCCTCAGCCCAAAAAAAAATCCACCCCGGTTCAACACACTCGTTTGAGACCAGGCGGACCTCTTCTCTTCCCTCTCCCTCTTACCTGGGACTGCCTGTCCTCTGCACTACAGGCAGGTACACTACACTAAGTACACTACGCAGAACGTTACTATGTATGGCTCGGGATAGGTAGGTAGTTGCGTAGATAGGAAAAGACACACACCACACACACACACACACACACAGACTAGGCCAAGCCCATGCTGGGGCCACGTCCAAATCATCTAAACCCTTCCGCTCGCTCGCTCGCTCGATTCACGCTAGACGTGCTCGAACAAGCCGGTGCCCACTTGGATTTCCCACATTCATTCATGCATGCGAACCGTGGTGGAGAGATGCATTGTTTGTTGTTCTTCTCTCGCTGTCTCACTCTCTCTCTCTCTCTCCTCTACAATCCATCCGTCCGTCAGCTTCTGCTTCTGTCCCCCCTCCCTCACTCCCTCAACCAATGGCCGGGGTGTTGGGGAAGCTCTGCCCAAGGGTGGGCGGGCGGACGGGCCAGCGGGCTGCAATAGCCGCCCCTGTCCGGTCTCTCCTAGACTTTAACCACCCAGACCATCAGCCTGCAGAGCTGATTCAGTTCCTGCTCGGCTCCCGTGAGTCGATTTGAGTTGATCGAGTCGCACAGGTATATACGGACACATTTGTGCTGTAAGTTCGTTACTAGTCCCGCCCAGTCCCGATTCCATGTCTTTCCAGTCGTTGATTGACGGATTGCTGGGCCGGGTCTGGGTTGGGTGTTTCCCCCATTCTGCCACTGCGCCATCCACCCCAGACTACTACTACGGTACCTACATACGATGCCAAGGCTGAAGAAGAAGAAAAGGTCGTGAAGCAAACAACGCAACGTCGCTCTTTCCTCTCACTTTTCCACGTTACTGCATGCGTAGGTAGTTACTGAGGTACTGAGATGTGTATGTATCCGTACAGTAAGCACCTGAGGTAGGTGCCTGCCTGCCTGCCTGCCTGCCTCGGAGTCCGACTCGGGAACGGTACTTGGAAAGGTACCCAGGACGGGACGCGTACCTGGTGGGGGGTCAGGTACCGATTCCAGAAGTTCTATCTCGCGGGCACGTACCCTAGGGGACCTGATCATCCCAGTGGTTTCTGCCGCTGGAATTTTTCCCTGGTTTGGACCAGCACGTTGACATTGTCCCCAATCAAAGCTCGTTCTTGCATCCATCCGCTCTTGTTCTTTTTTTTTCTTTTTCTTTCCACCCCCTTCCCTGCTCCTTCCCCCAATGTTGCAGCTGCAGCTCTCGGGACGCTATCGATAACCAAAGCTCCTCTACGCGCATCGACTGGTATGTGTGTGTGTATGTGCCCTTGCACCTCGAGATTTCAGCAGTTCCAACCCTGTCGTCACCTCCCTCACCCACAAGCCCAGTCATGTCTTCAATCTACCTAACCTATCGCGCCCCCCTTCGACACCACACACGCGACACTTACATGCCCTACGACAATACCACTAACAAGCGATACCGCGACTGGCGCACAATGTCTTGGACTCCAATAAAACGGCGTACCTCGTCCGGTGTCTTTCCCCCCCCCGCCCCCGGTTCTCGAGGGATCGGGTCAGCCAACGTTGCCACCACCGAACCCCGACGGCATCTCCAATCAATGTCCGAAGCTGCTGCCCAGAGAGAAAGAAGAAAATGAAAAAAATAAAAATGAAAAAATGAAAAAAAAAAAAAAGAAGAAAAAAACACGCACTACGGAGTAAACTCGCTGGATAAGGCGGCAGACCCTTGGACACCGACCGTCACCGCCGCAGAATGACACCCAGACCCGACACCCACGTCTCGTGGGCTCCCGATTCAGCTCAATGGGTAAACACGTCTAGGCGTCCCGATATGACAGGCGGTGCGTATCTCCTGTTCCCACGCTACGGATACACTGGCATCACATATTTGATGGTCCATCGGCCCCGACATCATCTTTGATGCCCAGCATTCAACGTCAGCCGGGACAGGCCCGTCCTACCAAAGTTTGTCACAAGGACCCGACCGGACCCATCTAGTCCAACCAGAATCCCAGCGCATCCCCTCCTCCGTTCCAAGCCCAATCGCGCAGGCGGTCAGTCAGATGTCGCCAGGGGTGGAAGCCTCAACAACTAACCGTTACCTCGCTTAGCCCTCTCTAAACAGCCTAGCCTCGCTGCTTCTCCGTCCGGGGACGTCCATCAGGTTCCGCTAGCCCTCTGGGCGTCAGGTCCCTGTCAACGCCTCGCCGGGATAAGGAATGCTGAGCGATGAGCGAGATAAGTGACTGTACATAGTAGCCAACCGACGTCTCAACTCTTCCACTTGTCTGGTCCGCTGGGCTTGCTTGCTTGGACTGGCGTATTGTGGCCAAACGCTCTTGTCTAACTCATCTGTGTCTCAGATGAACAAGACAGGCGGCAGCGTGAACCACGCCAAAGTCTCTTTAGTCTCACGTCATGCATTCCAACTAGCCCAATGTCTTGGGAAGGTATTCACCATTCAACTTTTTCCCATCGAGCCAAGCGCCTAACAATCAAGGGACCGCTTCGGCCGACGAGGGACGACGGAGATACGAACACCCGACATGATATCGGAGGAAATCATCATGGTGGCTTATCGATCTTCTCCTTCGACGTTTCCCCACCCCAGATCTGCCACCAAACCCAGACCTTATTATGGGCCTTTGGGCCTTGGACTTGGAGATCCTCGACGACGGCAAATGTCGGTCCCCCAACAATTGGGAATTTGGAACACGGTTTGGGGGTCCCCCCCCCCCTTCGCTGAGCCCCTTCCAGAAATGCCAGGGGTAGCTCACACACCAATGACAGGACAATGAAAACAAACAAGCCCCCCTCCCCACTCAGCTAAGAAAAACAGCACCGCAGAAAGAGAGAGAAAAAAATCGCCATCCGGCGCTGGTCCAAATGAAAATAACTCTCCACCCGCAGATCCCCAACATCTTGTCCGTCCCTCAGCGGGGCCCGTGCCCAAGCGCAGCAGCCGTAATAGCCTTAGGCTCTCGCTCAAACCGTCATGCAGCCCGCCAGCCAATCTCATCAGCCCAGCGGCAACGACATCATTCTCAATATACACTACAGATCGGATACGAAATGATGGCTATTGTGTAAACCGCAACTCTTGCAGCCTCAGCAGCCACTCTCGCACCCGCCCATTGGAGGATGCTTTTTTTTCCCTTGGTGGCATGGGGTCAACAATGGCCGTGGAACGTGGATTGAGTGCCCCACGTACGGACGAACACCTACACTCCCTCATTCATCAACTATTTGAACACGTTGGACGCTCAGCTACATCATGTAAACGCACAGAATCGTGCTTGTTACTTCTTGCTTCCATGCACCCTAGACGCTCGATCGCACCGCTCCGAGCCCGAAACATCCCCTGAGCTCATTGTTTGCCTGCGCCGAGGTCCCAGTCTCCAGTCCCGGCCCATGAAAACCACGGCATTGTAACCATCCCGGCTCCAGGGCGTAGGGCGGACTTCCTTTCACCCGCTCTCACCTTTCTGTATTCCTTGTCCCCAGCATATCCCCAGATGTGTCGTGTACTCGACAAGGCCTCGGGACGAGGAAATGACTGGGCATTGGCCCCCCAGGTCGTCCCGTTCTCGGCGCCTCCTACGTATAGCGGATGCTACGCTAGTCCCCTACAGGCATACACACTTACATGCGCTAGAGACGGGGCGAGCAGATCCGATTCTGTCAAAGCTGGAGACGTACTGCGCCCCATCTGCAATCTGACACGGCCGCTTGAATCCATCGTCCATCGTCCCTTTTCGAGAGACGACAACTCCCATTGAGATGGTACCACGCCCTTGCTTAGGACCATCTATTGCCGTCCTCTCACCTACCTGGCGCGGGAGCAACTCAGTCTGTGCCTCCAATCATAGCCTAACCACTCACTTCGCTTCTAACCTGTGACACCGATGAGCTGGAGCTAAGGCCGGTGAGGCGGTGTCTTATAAATACCTGCCAACGCCAGCGGATCTGACGGAGCGCATTGCTCACAATGCTCTGTCTAGTAGCACTTGTGCTGATACCGCTCCCACCGTTATCCATCTGTACAAATATGGCCTGGTCCCCGCGCTCGCCGGTTCATGGTCGTATGCCGTTGCCCCCACATCGGCGCGAACGAGCCGCATGAGACTGTGCTGTGCCTGCAGCACCACCGCCAGGCCGCATCGTGTCTCGACCATATCTTGAACGCCGGTCTTAGCTCTCTCATCCGACTAGGTCACGCAGGTACGTGCGTTGCGGCTGGCGGTCTGCCGTTGCTCTGAGACCGCAGCTGCACGACACCATGGGGCAGATGACCTCGGCGAGGTCCAGCTGGCATATCCACTGTGCCACGAGGACAGACATTCTTCTCTGAACCGTGTCCAAGACCGAACTTTGGACGGATATTTGCTTGCCAGCCCCATATCATACGTGTCTTGCCACCCCAATCCACAACTCCTTCTTCGTCTGATTCGCGGACGTCAAAAAGCTGAGATGGCCCTTAGGAGGCAGCCTACAATGAGACGGGCCGATATTTAGGAACAGGCTTGTCCGATAGACTCGACTTAACGCCATGTACACTGGTACATGGCTCGGAACAAGAACCGCAGTCAAACAAGGACGCTTGGGACCGGTAACGTGGTTCTGGTTCCTGCGTTCTGCCGAGCGGCATTGCGACGGCGGGCTCCGAAGATGAACTGCAGTGGGCTTTGCGGTAGTAGACCCGTGTAGATGAGCAGGTATCTTTTTCCCCCGCCTGTTCGAGTTCCTAGCTGCGACATGCCGGTGTCGTTTTTACGGGAGTGGCTGTAGGTGATATGCATGGGGGGCTTGCCGAGAGCCTACCCCGGGGGGGTGAAGGGGGGCAATCCAACATCTCAAGGCCCTAGGGCTTGGGGGGAGCAGCACGAAGGTTCATCACCAATGGCTCCTTGTGGGAGATGATTGGTCCCTTGTTTTTTGTTCTTGTTGTATATAGTAGTGACTCCGGTTGTGCTGTATGACTGTTACCCTGTGCCCATTGCTTACGAGGTTGAACGAGACTAGAGCTGCGGCATCATCCGCCTACCTCGCGCAACGCCTTTGGCTCCCAGGGTGCGGGTGTTTCCGACACTTGGGCCCATTGCCGTGTCCACGACTCTTTTCGCCTCGCTTTTTCCTTGTATGGTCCCCGCGGCCTGAAAGGTAACGGTATATCAGGGTGGGTAGAGATCGTGGGGCTTATACCGGCGCGCCACGACCTTATTCAACAGCGGTGCGTCACGCCGCGGCCCAGCAGCGACTCTGTTGCCGCCGACGTTCCGGCGCCCGAAGGTCGTTCGCTCCAGGCCATAGTTGCAGTGAAGTCAGATTCGGCAGTTGCTCTGCGTTACCGGGTATTCTATACCGTATTAAGATATTGAGATCTGGCAAAGGTCAGAGGTGCCCCGTATCGGGCTGTACGTACTGTGATATTACATATGTATCGGGTGAACTGCACTAGACCACTTATGGGGTTTTAGAGCAACTATATATCCATCAATATCGGCGCGCCAGGCGATGTCTGCCCGTGTCAAAAGCTGTGCCGTTGATGCTCCCACCCTAGGACAAGTCATGTCGGGGCTTTTGACATCCATTGTGATGCAGACGGCTATGGCGGTGCCTGTTATCCATGTGTACATGCGTGACGTGGTAGAACCTTGTCAGCTTAGCCCTGCGTCCTGCTCGGTGATGATGACCCGGAAGGGAGGAAGGGGGGAGGGGGGGGGGGGGGGGGGGGGGGGGCATAATGAGTAACAACAGGGTACGTGGCGGGCATTTTGGTGAAAAGGAGTGGATTCGGTGAGGCTCCGTATTCTACGTGGGGAGCAGAAGAGATATCGCTCATTTCGTGCCCGGTATTCTGAGCGTGGAGTGGTGCAGCGATTTTCGTCGTATTTATTTCACCTGCATCTATATCGAGCAAGACAATGAAAAGACTGGGAAGCAAATGCCGAAACGTCTAGACGCACGACTTCCCCCACCTGCTTCGTCGTTAATACTACATCGTAGATTCATGGAGCATAAAAAAGGCAGAATACGTATTATGTAAAGTAGCACACCTATGCGGCGGCGCAAAGAAGTCGTACACAACCCTATCCTGCCCGACCTCATCCATCAAGTCCCGCCAGCGTTCCATACTATATAGCCCGTCACGACGACCCCCCCCCCCCCCCCCCTAACTTCTTGGGTGCAAAGAGAAAAAAAAAAAAAAAGACATCCTCACCGAGACCCGAGGGAATCGTGCCCGTAAGAATGAATGCCCGGGGGCGTTTGCTCAAAGCACGCGAGCCATGTCGTTGGGGAGACAATCTTACCTCCGCGCCCTCTCCCCGGTTCGGCGGTCTTGCCCGACGGCCCGGACCGGATTTATCGGTGCACCGGGAAGGGGTGGGGGAATCCCCTTCGGCCTCCCTCCCCCCGAGCCAGCGCCGAATCGGCGACAAACCATACGACAACGATACATGACGCGAGCCTGACAACGTCAAACTTTCAGTCCTAACCTTGCCGAAACAATCATCTTGGTGACGCATCTCGGTCTCGATCCTCATCGCCTTCCCCGCTCAGCAGAAACCACGTGCATTCACTCGGGACACTGGACACGGCAGCATTCAAAAGGTAATAATCCGGTATATTCGGGGACCAAGGCATGGTTTGTAACCACCAACGGATTGGGAGTTGGGAACAAGATATGTATGTGCGTTGCGTGTAAAAAGGCCTCTTTCGCGGAACAAAACAGCGCAATGAAGCCATCAAGGCACCGCCATGCTTTCCCTGTCCGGACCCATAATCATACCAACGCCACGATGCAGTTACCCACGCCTGAAGCCCCTCCCGTAATCATCGTAGAAGCAATAGACAAAGGAAACAACATTGAGACTTTCTGTCTCGCTAAGAATGAGAGAATAAGGTAATGCGGCTTCGCCGTGCTCGCAGCTTCAGTGAACTCCGGGCCCCCATTTGCTGTAGTCAAAAAACGACAACGTCCCCGTCTCCTTTGGTATCAAATCTTCCTCCGCGGGTATGTCAGCTGTTTGAGCCTGCTTAGTAAGTCTCCTCTTCCACTAGCTCCCGAGTGCCCATCACAGAACCCCTTAGGCCGATCGAGCTTCGCCTCCCGGAGACACTACTCCCGCTCTGGCGTCGCGAGCTAGGCATCGGGATGCCGCTGGCCGGCAGAGGAATACCGCTCATGCCGGTTTCCGACTCCAGGCGAGAGAACGTACCACTCCTACTGGGTGTTATGTATTCGCCCGTCTCGTCGCCTTCCTCGATGTCAATGCGGCTGCTGATGCTAGTAGAGCGCGCGTGAAAGCCACCGCCGAGAGAGCTGCGGGGGCGGCCCATCGGTGTCCGGGTCCCAGACATGCTGGTCCGGCTCATAGGTCTGGGAGGCGCCATTTCCGTACGGCTCGAAGGCCGGGCATACGACGAGACACTAGCCCGCGAGCTTGGCCGAGAAATGGCAGACTCGTTTTCGATTCCGGTTCCAGCTCCAGGGTTTCGGTTGGGCAGCGGGCCAAAAGATAGACGGCTGACGCCCGACGTGCTCAGACGAGGTACATGCTTGGATCTTGTGCTGGAGGAGAAGTTGGACGGCGTGGTGTCGTCGCGCGATGCAGTGGAGCCTGTCGGACGCTTGCGAGAACGGATAGTAACCGTCGAGGGCACGCTGTGGACTCCCAGCACCGAAGAACGGGGCGAGGCTCGAGGAGGTGTCGTAACGGGGGCAGGGAGTTTCGATCGGACATTGTGGACACGTGCCTCCAGACGCTGCATCTGGGCGGTAAGTGACCGAATGTGGTTGAGAGAATTGTTGGCGGGCATGCGAGTAGAGATGGAGCGAGGTGCGGTTCGAGTGGCGGGCGTTCTTGTCGATGCCCCCGTAGAGGGACGACCTCCTGTCGGTCGGCTGCTCGTGATGGACGCTGTGAACGACCGAGGCTTCGGCGTGATGCTGTGTTCGGTCGAGGGCAGACGGGACTTGCGCGTCGCCGACGCCGGAGTTTTGGCCGGGGTCTTGAGGGGCGTTCGGGAGACGGTCCTCTTGGGCACGGATGAGGAGACGTCGGACATGGGTGGGGACGGAGGCTCGCTGATCTGAGACTTTTTGTTGACGAGGAGCGCGTCGTCGTCGGGCGGGGTCGATACCATGGGCGAGCTGGCCGTCGAGCCAGGAGAGGCATCCAGCGTCTTATCAAAGGTCGGGGATGATGAGAGGATGGAGAGGTCGGTGGAGATGGCGGACAGGTGGCGGGCCTCCTGCTTCTTGATCTTGTCCTGGAGCAGCTCGGCCTCGATCTTGAGATCGGACAGTTCCTCACGCAGACGTTGCGCCTCGATACGCAGCGTCTCACGCTCTTGCTCGCCAATCCTGATCTCTTCCTCCATCATGACATTGCGTTCAATCGAGCTGTTCAGCTTGGATTCGAGATCTTCGAGGGATGAGCTTGTGTTTCGGGCCTGGCGCTCAAAGTCATCGTTGACAACCTCGATGTCGCGCAACTTCATCTGGAGAGTCCTGTTGGTGTCGCGCAGCATGGTGATTTCTTTTTCTAGAGCGTTTTGGGCGGCGTTGGCATCCTTCTTTGCCTGGTTGTATTTGGACTGCGGGTAGGGAAGTGAGTCAGCTTAGGGTGCCTTTCCTTGCGGGTACGTCAATTGACGGGACAAGCAGCTCGTCAACCTACCTTCCATTCCTCAGCCTCGAACTTGAGGCTCTCGGCCTTTTCCTGGAGTTTGCGCTCCCTCTTTTCTGCTTGCTCAATGTCCTTTTCCAACTCCTGTTCCAGCTCCTTGCTCGACTCCCGGAATTCGGCCAGCTCCTCCTCGAGCGATGCGTACTGAGATTTGTACCAGCGCAGTTGATCTTCGGGGCTGGCCGCCTCGTTGGGCGGCGACGATGGTGGCTCCGCCATGGTTGTTGTTGATGTTGTTGTTGTTGTTATTGTTGTTGTTATGCCGTCGTCACAGTGCTTAGTCGGATGGCATGTGATGGTCGGCGGTTCAGAGTCGCAAGGGATGCGAAGGTGGGGGAATAAGAGTGCGATCGCGAATAGAAATGGTGAAATGAATACAAATGAAACTTGTAGTAGTCGATAACAGTGATCGTAAGAGTCGTGAAGAAGTGTGCTGTCAAGTCGTCGTCAGTTCCGTTGTGGTCCAGAACCCGGTGCGATCGAGGAAAACAGCCGAAGCGGAGGGGGGGGGGGCACACACCGACTCCAAAGCCTTGTTGCTGTTGTTTTGGCAGTTGGATATGTCGTAACAAGGCGTGGAAAGACAGGAACTCGAAGAAAGAGCAGGAGCCGACCAGAATAGAATGCTCGAGTTGTCGCGTCGTTTGTTGTCGTGCTCGATATGGGCGATGTGGCTGTCGTGGTCGATTCGGTGGTGGGCGAAGACTTACCTGACGGACCGGGGTGTCAGGGCCGATGGTCGCTGGTCGCTGGTTGTCGTCTTGTCAGATTTGTCGTCTCGTCGTCGTCGGTGTCGTCGTCGTCGTCGTCGGTGTCGAGATGTCGGCGGTAAAGAACATCGCACACGCCGATGTCGATGTCGCGGACGCACTTCAGGGACGGGACGGGATCGACTAGTAAGGACTGCTGGGCATGGCTGGGACGGGAAAGCAGGAAAGGGAAAGGTCGGGTCGGTGCAATCAATGTTGATGTCGGTCAGGCGTGTGCGGTGCTGTTGCTGTTGCGGGTTGCCCCCTGTCGCCCCTTGTCGTGGCAGTGCCGCCTTACCCGATCGGGGATAGTCTGCTACCACGGGCAACCCAAGGAAAGTGGCTGGAAAACGTTATGTAATCACCCATCACGATTGGGAAGGACCACTCAGAGTGACGGAAAGAGCGCTGCTGCCTTTGTTCGACAGCAGGAGCAGCCGCGACACAGACGCAAGATGCAACAGAGGAAGGTGCCAGGTACGTACCGCCACACCCCGTGTCTCATCCCATCAGCTGCTGCGCTGTCTGCTGCCCCTCCTCTTCCTGACTGCGTGACTGATGACTCTACCTGCGTAAACGCAACGTACGGATACTATCGTGGATGAAATCTACATCCCCGTCCACACACCCACACCCACAGAAAGAAAAACGACCGAGCTTCAATCACCTTGTATCGCTGTCTTCGGTGCGCCTTCAATACGCCAACGACGAAGAAACCTGTATCAGGTCGGCAGTTGTGGATACCGCAGCGGGGGAGGGGTGGCGTGGCCTCCTACGATGCGCCGCCGCCATGCAACTACTAGGTACTATGACTCTTCAGCGCGCTAGAAGAAGAAGTCGAACAAGATGACGCTTCAGCTAGGCGACGATCCAGCAAAGCAACCCGCCATCGCATTCTGTCTGGCTTTGTCGAATCAAGCGCGTGGCCTTTACGGCTCTCTGCAAACATACACTTCAACGAAACCGTCCCAGCCACGGATGACGACGTATCATTGATTCATCAATGAACCATGGATATAGGGATGGATAGGTACTCTGGCGCATGTAACAACACAAAACGGCACGACCTCAACCCAGCCCAGCCCAAATCCAACCTCGGACGGCAACGGCGACGAGCAGGGCCTCTCCCGGGCTGATTCCACCACCTAACCATGCCCATCCCAACTTCCGGTTCATGCAATGCACTGTCCCTTTCTCGCTCCACTTTGTCCCCTTGTATCCCGTCGTCGCCGTTCATAAGCTTGGTCCTGTAAGCCGGTCCAGGGCCGTCTGCATTACATTGCACAGAGCCGACACCGCTTTCGTCGTGCCTTGCGTCAATACCTGGTCCAAGAAGCACCGCGGGAGTGTTCGCAGTACCCAATCTCGCGAAGAAGGGGGAGAGAAAGGAAGAAAAAAAAAAAAAACACCGAAAAACAAAAACAAAGACAAACCGAGAAACAGCGGGCGGAAAAAGAAAATACCAGATGCCATGTGTCGGATGCCAAGCGCTAAGCACCCGAATCCTGGTCCACATGAGACCTTTTTTTTTTTTTTTTAAGTCATCAGTCTCATGGCCGTGGACGCTGAACAAATCTCAACTTCTTTCCCACATGGTGCACTGGGTTGGTCATCCTCTGATGCAAGCCGATTTCGGAAATACACAGTGCTGACAGTTTGATTAATCTGCGCGGGAGATTCTCTAGCAGGGAGCTCCGTTTGACTGCCACGCGCTTTGTTTTGGTCGGCCATTTCTGAGCGGCCCGCGATCGTCGCAGCCGTCGCAGATACAGATCCTCACCCTCCGTCCTCATATCGCTTCTGATGCAACCTCTGGACACATCCACATCCTGACGCCCAGAGGTTTTGATACCGTCTATCGCAGCTATGGCTCCTTGACTGAAAGGGTGCTTTTTTGCGCCCGGCAGTCAACGTCCCTTCACTACATGCACCGAAATCTCCGTCGCCTAAAAATGTCGGAATAAGTATGGGAAATTAGGGGTCCGGGTCTCTTTCCACATGAGCATTAGATTCGAGCACTGAGCTTGCGCAACTCTGTGGCATGAGCGCTCGTATTCCGATCCTCTCAAAATACCCAGGCATCAACAGCAGGAATGCGCTCGGATCAGCACAAGATGATGCCAACGACACTCCTCGGCGCCATAGCTCTTTCAAGGTAATCTCGGCTTCTTCAGGTCTCATTGCCCCCATTATGAACGTGGTTGCGATATCCTCGAAGAGAGAGACTGACCGACCTATACGTGGCCACCAATTTGAAGCTTGGACGTGAGTGCGACGCCACACAGAATAGTCCCGGAATTGTTGGGCGGGAAAAAACAAATAATATGAGCCTCAGCATTCTTAGTGGCAAGACTCTCTACCATGATAGGTTCGACGAGGCCGCCGTTCCGCCACACGAACGACGCGGCCCAGCCGATCTTGTCGAGCATATTCTGCAATGCTGAGTTCTTCAGCGACACGTCCCTGCGTTGATCACAGCCCTCGGCATCCAGCAACCTGGCGTAACGGTTGAGCGGCCAAGCTCGACTCCATCCCGTATGTCCGACACCCGCTCTCCACATGCTGACGGTATCAGGAAGTTGAGAAGAAAGACAGTGCAGCCCTCCAAGACCACCACCGCTCGTTTGTGGAGGTTCTCGTCCCAGTGGTGGTATCGAAGTATATCCAACACGTCAACACGAACCCATACTCCCCAGGAGGCCATAGGGTCGAAGGTCCGTGTCCCCACAGATGTCCGTGTTGTGGTGCACACACCACCCTCCGCAACCGTACATGGTCTTTGCCGTCTTCGTCCCTCTCTCACACACGCGCTCAAGAAGATCGAGGATGGGAATAACGTGTTTGACGAGGCTGCAAGGCCCGGCTGGCCAGTAGTCCATTGGGGAGTTGATGTTGATGGTATACTTGAATCCCCAAGGCGGTGCAAAGGAAAGATTAAATATGCCCTGCGTCGTCACAGGCAGCGCCTTCTCTGAGTTGGACTTGACGATATAAGTAGATGCCTACCATAACATGATTGTATTCTAGAGCTACGAGGCCGGGATCATTGCTTGGTTTGAGGCTATCGAGAAACTCGTTCGTCCCCCCTCGACATCATTGACCCTGTCGAGCCGCACCACAAACCGCGCTCGTTTGGAGGCTGTAATCCTGAAAGCCATAATGTTATCCGGAAATCTGACGATGGCGTCTCGCCGATAAGACGTCCCGCGACACCGGTACTCTACGATGATCTGTGTGGTGTCAAGACCCAGTTTGGGTCCTTGGCTTTTGGTCGGAGATCTCCTCGGTTGGGGTTTGGGGAAAGCTATGGGGAGGCGGCAAAACAGACATCTATGATGAAATGATGATCTCAGTCTTTCTGAAACTTTGATGTGCGGCTCTCAAGGACTATGATAATCATGCGGTCCTATGCAAGTTTAAACCCTATAAAACCCGCCAACGGTTGAGGTAGCATTTTGTGCTGATGTATTTTCATTTGCCCATGATATCTAACGGACATCCGCATCAGTCATGGCAGATGCGAGGTATTGAAGAATTTTGTCAACGGGAGCGCGGCCAAGGTCTTCTCTGTTGTAATATTGCGGAATCGCTACCGGATCCGAAAGACTTATCATATCGGGCTCGAGGGCGGGACGGGTGTCCACTTTTCTACCCATCCGGCACGGCTCCGTGCATTCGGGGTTCTTGGCCTAGCGCAGTCGATCATACCACGCGGGCGTGTTAACGAATCCTGAAACGCTTCCGGGGGGGTCCCCTTTGAAATCAACCGGTGGTCTTTGGGGGTTGATCAGGCGGCGTGTTGACGACGTCACCGAACGTTGAGCGTCACACAGGCTGTTGAAACCCCTCGATTGCCATGGTACCTGAGTCTCTCTTATCAACTTCCGCAGGCGTCACACGCCCTCCGCGTTTACCAAATTTCCCTTCCACAGAGGCAACTGAATCTCCAAGGCCAGATGCCCTGCGCAATCTTGACCACACATCCCGCCCAGGCTGTCCTGGAGCCCAAACCTCGAAGCCACCCACAAAACATACTAGAAACAAAAAGATAACTCCTCAGAGGGAGCTTATGAGATGACAAGAGTGGGATTCGAACCCACGCCAATTACTTGACTAGCACCTGAAGCTAGCGCCTTAGACCGCTCGGCCATCTTGCCTTGATTGATTGATAATGAACTGGGAGCATAGATCGAATAACCAAGATGAGCAGTGAGGGCAGAGCCCTGCAGTGGAGAATCATGTGTTGCAGATACCGCGGATTGGCCGGATAGGCTCCATTTTGGGGTGGAACTTATAGAGTGGTTGGCTGGATCCCAGATGCAGCCTTGAGTCAGATATCCCGCGTAGACCCGATCAGCGCAGTAATAGAGAAAGAGAGGAAGACATGATGATCACAGAGACTGCCGGTAGAGTTTGAATAACCAGAAGAAATGGTTACAGAATCGTTCCTTCTGAACTGCAAGAAAAAAAAAAAGGGACAAAATGAATAAATAAAGTGGCCATCATTGTCTATGAGCGTGAAGCAAAATAAGCTGCGTTTTCAAGTCTAGTCTGCCACCATGGGTCGAAGCCCACTACCGATGCACCAGGTTCACCTCCTCAGCAGCCTGGAAACTCTTGTGGGGCTCTAGAGCACCGGCCGCACGAAACCACGTGCTCATAAAACGTAGGGAATGAAGCGCGCCGTCGAGGCGTGCCACCGCTCCCACTTGTCCCCGAACTCGGCCTTGAGCATGCGCTCCTCCTCCCGCACCCTCGTCCACACGCCCAACAGGAAGACGGAGCAGGCGGCGGGGCCGAGGATCCACTCGATGGCGCGCAGGCCGCGGTGAACGGGGGGCGGGATCCAGCAGCCCAGGACGCCGTCGGGCCGGGCCAGCAGGGCGACGTTGGACAGCATGAGGACGACGACGCCCGTGTAGCTCGGGTGCTGGACGTGGGCGTAGATGCCCGTGGTCTTGAGCTTGTCGGGGCGCGAGAGCTGGAAGGTGAAGTTCTTGCCGAGCGAGCGGTAGGGCCCGAGGCGGAGCGGGATGCCGACGCCGAAGATGAGGGCGAGCGGCAGGACGGTCGAGGGCGACCAGGTCGTCAGGGCGGCGCTGAGACCGTTCTCGGCGCCGTGGCGGAGGATGGCCGGCGGGATGTCCGGATAGTAGAGGGCGAGGGCGGCGAGGTGGAGGGACATGAAGGCGAGCGGGAGGAGAATGAACTTGGGTGCGTGCCGGTGGGTGAGGTTCATCCAGCGGATCGAGTCCGCGTGCTTCGGCGGCCTGGACGAGCGGCCCGGCCTCGGGGAGGACGGTTCCGGGTTGGGGTTGCGCAGGCTGGCGTAGGTCCCGGCCGTGGAGGCCAGGATCGCGAGCGACAGCGACAGCTGAGACAGCGGCATCTTTCTTCACTTCAGCAAAGGGAAACGATGTGTGTCCCCGCTCCTGTTTAGAGGTTAACGAAAGGCCCGGCGGTGTTGCAGATGAGCGAGGGAGCGCAGGGCGGGTGGACGGTGAAAGCGGCGCATGACTATTAAGGCCAAGTCCCGCATAACGATTGGACGGTGGCAAATGCACAAGCCTACGCTATCGACAGGTACTAACATTGGCCTATGTCTCAAAGGCAGGCTGCAAGTTCTTTTTGATATCCCCACTGGTGCCATCCTCATTACGTGGGGGGGAGGGAGTAGGGGGTGTTTTCTCGTGGTACAGACGTGCCTTTGCATATAAACTTTTTGAACGTTTGAAATTGTTGAAACAAACACATGTATGTTCGATATGCAGGGGTTATGTTTCTCCTGCAGGCCTATTCATCGCAGATCGGATAGCGAGGATGAGTATATGGCGCATCTTTGTCAGCGCAACCAATAAGCGCTCGCCTGTAAAATTATCCGGTTTTCCGATTCGCTTGCTGCTGAGCATGACAAAAGTTGTACTCAGTCTCTTCTACACGCGCTCGCGTCCTTGGGGCCCATGCCTGGGGCATATGAACGGTCTATACCTCTTGGACAATCTCCACTTCCGGGCCTTCAATCTTCTTGACCTTGCGCCCTTCCCACCACGACATCAGCCCAGCAAGCATAGCAACCCCGCATCCCATGCCAATGAAGGTGCCAGTGGCCCATGACTAGCAGCCGCGTCAGCCGTTTCCAGCACGATGGTGGGGAGGGGAGGGGGGGGGGGGGTGTAGCTGGACTCTAGGCGCGCTCGCGCTCCGGTCACTTACAGGTCGATCAAGCCGGTTGTATCCCCACATGAAGTAGCACAGCACAGCCTGCAGGAACGTGTTGAGCACCATCATCCAGATGGTGAAGCCGAGCTTCCAGAGCGCCGTAGGCGGCGCGGCCTGGCCCGTGAACGTCTCGGGCGACGCCTTGTCGGCATCGACAGCCCACGCGGGCGGCCGGAACCAGCCCCTGTTCTGCGCGGCGAGCTTCAGCATGGCCGCCCGGCTCTTGAAGTTGACGGCCCGGACGTAGAGGTACAGGTCGCGGAACCGCCAGGGCGCGAGGCCGAAGCCCGTGACGCAGAAGAGCGCGTTGAGGATCTGGCTGCTGATCTCGAGCCACTTCTTCCGGGGCGAGTTGTCGTCATCGGCGGTGGGGTAGTTCATTGCCGGGGCGGCTTTGAGGAGCAGGAAGAAGAGCATGGCCTGGGAGCGACTAGTCAGTATGGCGGCCTCGGGCTGTCTGCTATTTCAGATGCACTCACTCCCCAACCCTATATTGTCGGCTGTGTTAGCAAAGTGAAGTTGAACAATGCAAGCCGGGGGGAGGCCGAGGTGTGGGACTTACCACGATGTTCAGGCAGTAAATCGTGATGATGAAGCCCGAAGGCGTGAGGAAGAATTTCCAAAATGCTTTCAGGCCGTTGGTGATTGTCGTCTTCCATGGCGCCTTCTCCTTGGCCATGTGTTTCTCATGTAGGCTTTGGCGCCGCCGGAAGTGCTGGCCTTCGCTGGGTCGCTGGCTCTCATGCGGCGTCCTGGGCGGCGCCTCGTCCAATGTTTCGGCCGACACGGGCTGCTCCTCGGCCTCCCTGATCCTGCCGGACTTGTCGCCAAACACGTTACGGAACCCGGGCCGCCCGTCGTCAGAGAAGGTCGACGCGCGCCGCCCGGCGACGGGCTTGACGAGCGCCAAGTCGCCCTTGGGCTCCTGGACGGCGTGGCGTGCCGAGTGGCCCTGAGAGGTGAAGGCGATGTTGTCGCCGCCCGAGTCAGGGTCGCGGAGCTCCGTGAGGCTGGGCGCATGCGCGATCGCCGTGCCGGCCGCCTGCCACATGCCCAGTTGGGGGTTCGCGTTCAAGATGGAGATGGACGCGCTCCTGACCCGACCGACGATGCCGACATTGTCGGCGGACGACGTTTCAGCCATGGCTCGAAGAGCGTGGCTTCTACCGGCTTCGTGGGAAGCGGTCGGATGGCGCGGATAGTTTCACCCAGACCTTGCGGGACGCAGCGCAGCGGGCGGTGGTATCCCGGCGACGGACGGGCTGTAATTGCGTTGGACGGGGCAAGATAAATCGAGTCGATAACTAGGGGTAATTCATGTATGTCGAAAGAAACTTACATAGGCTGAGATGTCATGCTAAAGATAGAGATCCTTTCAGCAACATCTATTGCGAACTATGGTTTAGAGGGTGAGTGAAGAATCCCTATCACGTGGTGGGTTCAGAATCCGCGTATTCCGCCCGACGTATTGGTGCTATTCCGCAAAGAGTCCATTAGAAAAGTCTATCGCTGGCATCCCTACGGATGCAGATCCCTGGATTGGCTGAGAGACTAAGGGATGGCTGTGATTAGTTAGCTCGCGGCATCCAGAACCCATCCCCCGTCACCATAGACCCGCAGTTTTATTCTGTCTCATTCCCTGATCCGACTTGGCAAGCGTCGTTTTCGGCCTCCGCCGCTGGTGCTGATGCAATGGGTCCCTGGCATCTCCTTGACCTGGGCGACCCTGCTTATAGACAACCTGGGAGACGACGAAGACAGAGACTGCGGCTTTTGTTGAGGGGTAATTATATGGGCTCGAGTTGTCCCTCCCCTTTTGTCTGTTGTTTTTTCTTGTGATGTTGTTTTCGGGAGGTTCTATATGAAAGGTGGCAACTGTGTTTGGGGTTCTCAGTTTAGACTTCACGATCGCTGCCCAGGTCAATCTCTCCTCGCAGCATCAAACACGGCACTGGCAACCCCTTTAGTTATCGAAGTCGTCAATCCCCAGTTGAACTCCTCTTTGTGAACTTATATACTATGCCGCGCATATCTTCACTCCCATGTCCTGTCTTGCTTTCGTGCATGCTTCAAGCATACACATTATACTGAGTATCCTTTGATGATGTATTGCGACTCCTCCCCAAGTATTGCGAAGGGGTTGTATGCAATCCAATGAAGTACAGTGACATAATAAGTCTGGGCTCACCTATTCAAAGTGGTATATTGTGTGGTGAGCCTAGACTTATTGTATGTCGCTGTTAAGCTTATGTTATACTTCTACGATAATATAGCGGTGTCTAGCCAAGAAAGATCTTGATTTTTGCATCGACGTCCGCTGCACTATTTAGCGTCATCAGCTTGTCTCCTCTGAATAAAAGTCAGTGCCCCGGCGCAGCGCTCCTCTGCGCTTGATAGCCGACTGGTCCGCCGAGGACGTAGACTGGATGGGGTATGGAGATGAATGAACCAAGGTTTTTCGCCCGAAGAAACTAGTAGACTTTTCTGGGGTGTTTCTCCACTCCGAAGTAGACGCTGCCGACGGGTTTATTGCGGCGAGGAAGCCTCGTCATCATCACCATGTTGAGCTAATAATCTTAATCGAGAATTTTCCTTAATATCAAACGCATGCTTCTCTAGGTAGTGGGTAATGTTTGCGAAGTTGTACCCAATCTCAAAGCGCAGTGATGTCTGTCGAGAGCCATGACATACTTTTAACCGGGGTCCATGCAACCACTGCTCTCTATGGACCAAAGGTTGATACTATCCTGATCCCAAATGCCCTATCAGCGACTCCCATCGCTCTGATGACAGTACGGAGGAGCCCGTCAATAGTATTGTCCTAGAATGCCAAGACTGCCCCATAGGTTTGAGCCCACTTGAACCAGAATCTGGCCAATTAAACTTGCTGGATTAACCATCTTCCTTTTCCGAACTAGGGCCCTAGTAAGTCGACCGGGCTACCACTGTAAAGGCCTGGTAACAGGGCTGGCAATAGGGCTCTTGGTGGTGTAAAATGCTGGCTACAATTGCTTTTGGTGTGCGCCCCTGCAATTATCCTTGCCACTTGACATAGGGTGGTCTTGGCATTCTAGGACAATACTATTGACGGGCTCCTCCGTACTTGCCGGGCACTTGGCCGAAAGAGAGGGAGCAAAACGAAAGGATTGAATCGTGTAAATGAAGGAATCTCAGGACTTGTAGCATGGTCCTTTCTGGGAAAACTCTAAGAGGTGATCGTCCGGGTCGGTTGATCCACTAGCGGTAAATCTTACCACTGAGCTGTGCCACTTCCCTCCGATCAAGCCATATTTATGTTTACTTTGCGCTGATACGCTCTTATCATATTCTCAATCTGCTCATATAAAATGTTAAGGAACCTTCTTTTCTGCTGTTCTCGGATACGTGAACCGGCCCTGTGAGGATTGTCAACAGGCTGACCCTGGCCATGTTAGATGAAGACCGAATGACTCGGAAATGCCATTACCACACATATGAAACATTGCAACTATAGCTGATTAGCGTACACGCTCAGGAGAAGGCCCCACGCTAGTACGTGGATTTCAAACTGAAGCGCGTTTTTGGGGTGATATCAGGCCGGCAACGTCAGGTCTGTTCAAGTTTCATATGAACCAAGGGAGTGCGGCTGCATCCACGAGGTTTCAGTAATGCTTTGCCCCCTAGGTAAACCTCGCCGACGTCCAGTTATCGCTGGATTCAACTCGGCTCTGTCGCCTATAAACTGCCAATGTCTTGCTCGCTTGGCGTACTTCTTGGCGATGATCCTTGACTTTTTGATCTGTTATACAATTTTATTCATTTTCCATAGTGATCAGCAACTACCGCATGACGGGGAGCAACCTATATAGTGAGGATGTGGTCGCTTTCTGCCACCCTTATTTCTCTTTCTTTCTACCTCACCTTCGCCCATGTATCGCGGCGTGACCTAGTAAAGGTGGAATATTCCAGCACTCCGCCATCGGATTGGATACGTTCTCGGCCCGCAGACCCGAGCCATATATTCAATCTTTCAATCGCGGTTGATAAGAGCCTCCACGTGGAGCGAGCCCTCTACAGCGTCTCGACACCTGGCCATGAGCTCTATGGCAAGCACTTATCACGGGATGAGGCACAAGCGCTGCTCAATCCGGATCACGAAGCCCGTGATGCCATCGTGAGCTGGCTCCTCGAGCAGACAGACGCGGACCCCGCGGATGTTGTCAGCGACAGCCACTGGGTCCGGTTGGAAACGACGGTGAGGGAGGCCGATAAGCTTCTGGATGCGGACTACGCATGGTTCCGGCACCGGGACAGCGGCAAGGAGGTCCTGCGGACGTTGCAATATTCGCTGCCACAGGATTTAAAGAGCATGATCTCGTTGATAACTCCCACTACGAGGTTCTGCTCGCATCCCATGATGCACCAAACCAGCGACGAGCTTCGAAAGCACAGGAGGTCATTTGCGGGACTGAGCCCCAACATCATGTTCACATCGCAGGTGGATGCTGTGCCTCCACCGAGCGCCCAGGCCGGACAAATTGATCCCACATGCAATAGGACCATCACGCCCAGTTGCATCAGGACTCTGTATAACATCCCCGCAAACCTGAACGTCAGCAAGGCCCGGGGTCTCGGGGTATACGGCTCTCAGAGCCAGGTCGCCAAGTTTTCCGATTTCGCCCTCTTCGCCCAGAAGGTCGACCCACCCTCCCAGGGCGTGAACTTTTCCTTTCTGAGCATCAACGGCGGGACGACGGACCAGAACCAGAACACCTTGTCCAACGATGAACTGAACTTCGACATCCAGTACGCCGCCTCTCTGTCCAACCCTGTGCCGAACATCGAGACCGCCGTCGCGGGGCAGGGGCCCATCCAGCCGGAGCTGGGGAACCAGCCGGGGGACTCAACCGAGCCCTGGCTGATCTGGCTGGACGCCATGCTGAAGCTGCCCGACGACCAGCTCCCGCACACCATCACGACGAGCTTCGGCGAGAACGAGCAGTCCCTGCCCGACGGCTACGCCCGGCAGATCTGCAACCAGTTCGGCGCCCTCGGCGCCCGGGGCGTCACCATGTTCGCCGCGTCGGGCGACGCCGGGCCAGGGAACACGTGCGTCACGAACGACGGAACAAACAGCACGAGGTTCAACGCCGTGTTCCCCGCGTCCTGCCCCTTCGTCACCGGCGTCGGCGGCGTGCGCGGCATCGCGCCGGAGCGGACGGCCGACTTCTCGAGCGGCGGGTTCTCGGACAAGTTCGCGCGGCCGGCCTACCAGCAGGCGGCGGCCGCGGGGTACCTCAACGGCACCATCGGCGCCCGGTTCAGCGGGCTGTTCAACCCGGCGGGCCGCGGTTTCCCGGACGTCAGCGCGCAGAGCTTCAACCTCACGTTCGCTACCAAGGGCGCGTTGGCCGGGTTCCAGGGCACGAGCGCCTCGGCGCCGATATGGGCCGGCCTGGTCGGCTTGGTGAACGCGGCGCTGATCCAGGCGGGGAAGCCGCCGATGGGGTTCATCAACCCGTGGCTGTACGGCGCCGGGGCTCAGGCCCTCAACGACGTCTCCGTCGGCCAGTCTGTTGGGTGCACCGGGTTGGCCGGCTTTGGGACCCAGAAGCTCTCGCCAGATTCCGGGGCGAAGATCGTGCCGAACGCGAGCTGGCCGGCGGCTGCGGGCTGGGATGCGGCCACGGGGCTCGGCACCCCAGACATGGGTAAAATTCTTGCCCTAAGGATGGCGGCTTCATAGAGTGAGCGAGATTTGATTAGATAGTATAGAACTGTCTTGTTTAGTCCTAGAAAGCTAGAAAGCACGCGAAGTTGAATGTGACCGAAGGTTCCGAAGTATCAGTAGTTCAATCTTTTGAGGGTCGGCCTAGAACGCATACAGACACCACTTACAAGTCTCCATGGTGATATCCACTACCATCTGTTTTAATCGCGAACCGCGGTGACTGCAAAAGGGTTCGCGGTGAACGTGCCGTTGGGATCAGCTTTAGCCCTGGCTTTACCAAGCCGCTTGTACTTGGCCTCGTCCTCGTAGTACGTCCTCCAGATCTTCTCATCGGCCATCTTCCAGTCCCCGTAGGAACCCCACAACACGCGTCTGTCCTGTTTGCTGAAAGGGCTCTGCGGCCCGGTCATGACGGCGTGGTTCTTGGCCTGCCACGCCTGCGCATACTTCTTGGATTCCTCGTCCGGGTTGTGGAAGCAGTCCAGGGTCTGCAAGACGGACGAGTCCCTCCAGCTGTACGAGGTCCCGTTGTCCCTGTTGGTGCAAAAGCGCGAGTTTTTGCCGCCGAAGCACTGGATCTGCACGGAGAGCTTGCACCGCATGTAGCGCTCGAAGCCGTTCTCGCCGGCCACCTCCTGGAGGAAGTGCTCGGGGCTGTAGATGAGATCGATGCGGTTGACCACGGCGTCGACCCACTTGTCCTTGCCCAGCGTCGTCGACTTGGTCGCGTAGGTGCGTTTGACGTAGGGCAGGTCGAACTTGCGCGCCTTTGGGAAGAGCCATTGGCCAGTCATGTCGGACATTTCCATGTCGAACTCGTTGAACTGGAGGGTTTCGTTCTCCAGCAGCCCCTTAAGTTCCCGGAACTTGGCGAACCAGGCGTCGACACTTGCGTCGTCCTTGTCGCCCTTGTTAGTCAGGCACCACTAGGCATACAGGATGATGGACACGGGAACCTTGCTGTTGAGCAACTTGAGGAATTTGTCCTTGAGAATGTGCCTGATCTTGTCCTAGATACGGTCCCAGACGGTCCCGTCGTTGAGGTCCTTGAACAGCGTTGCCATAGGGAAGTCCATGCTAACAACGCTAACGCATAGGTTGAAGCCACGTGGGAAAGTGGGATCGTCAGCCGTTGCAGCGACGGTGGTGAGGAGGCGGGTGAGGACTTCTTTGCTATAGATCCAGAAGGCCTTGATTCCGTGGGGGCCCTTGAAGTTGTTGGGTCCAGAAACAGTGTCAAGGTAACTCTTAGACTTGTACACCTCAACAACATAATGTGTGATGATTCCGAAATTACCAGGGCTGCCGCCGAGCAGAGCATAGAACACTTCTGGGTCGTTGGCCTTGGTGATGTCACGGATGATACCATCGTGGCAGACAAGCCGGACGGTCTTGATATGGTCGCCGAAGAGGCCAAAGCTGCGGCCGAGCTGTCCGTAGCCGCCAGTCTGACCGTGGCCACCCACGCCGACAAAGGCACATTGCCCGGTGGGAACGAAGAGCTTGTTATGCGTGAGGTACTTGTTAAGGCCCATCATGGTGGTGCTAACGCCAATATAGACGAGCGCCTTGTCCTCCGCAATGGGGTCCTTGGGCCGTATAATCATCAGGTCTTTGTAGGTGTCGTTCAGATCGAGCTGTATGTTACTGCCGCCCGTGGACGATGCGCCGCTGTACTGGTGACCGCCGCTCTTCACAGCCACAGCGACCTTGTTCTCACGGGCCCAGTTGACTGCCCTGATGACGTCTTGATCATGTTTGGGACGGACGATGAGGTCCGGGTTCATGTTATGCTCCTCTTGGTACGAAGAGGTGGCATACTGCTGGTTAAAGAATGCATAATCTTGCTGTTCGAGCTCATCGCCGGTGCGAGAGCATTGCATACCCTCAAAGTCTTGGATACGAGGCATGGCTGCGGGTAAAATTTTGTCGAGTAGTTAAAGATGGTACGACGACTGTAGCTTTCCTGGTTCGAATACGACATTTTGCCACCAGTAGCGCCACGAGGAAGAGAGTTATATATATAATGATCCGAATTCCCACATGTGATATTGCCTCAGGCGAAATGGCGAATAGCCTATGTATCGGACACGTTATCTCCACACGCGACCTTGCGAACCGGTATCTTGTCGAGCCAATTCAGGGCTGAAGCCGCTCGTTCTCCCAAGAGACAACAAGATGGCCAGCGAATCCGACACCAAACTACTAATATCAGCGGAGCTATACGATGGCTTGACCTACGCTCGTTGGCCGACGTATGATTGAAGTAGGATTGAGACATACTAACCCTATTTAGCTATTCGTGACCATCAGCTCGGCACCCGCATGATAAAAGAGATAGCCCACGCTAACACTACCCGTACTATTACAGACAGCACAACAATAAATAGATAGATAGACCTATACAAATTGATCAAACTTAACACTATCTTGTCCTACTTAGTATGTTGTCTGTATTTCTTAGTCACGTCTTTTGGTCTTATTTGTATAAAGAAAGACACTTGTTGTTAGAATATCAATACTAATGATTATACAACACCTAGTCAGTCAACCATGAATGGTTTATGATTCAAGTTCAAAGGGCACAGACTGGATACTCGGCCCTCGGTTATGTCAGGAGGGGATTATACTTTGTAGTTAGCCGGAATGACTCAAGTCATACTTAGGCAGTATATAACTGCTTATACGATAACACTAGAGTAGACCTGTTTAGTTACCTAATAAGAAGTTAATTTACCCTTACGTTTTGAGAAGTACATGCATGTACAAGAGTCTATTCAACACTTGTTGATAATTTTAGAGTAAGTCAAAGCACCCACTTTCCGATCACTCACACATTACGATTATATATATCCACCTCATATCTACCCCTAGCTACTACAGGGTGGTAGGGGTAAGTTAAATACCCCCTGTTATGTAATATCGCCACATAGCCCAGCTGGCTAGGCTAGTAAACAGTACTATAATGCCTACTACAGAAAAATAACCCTAAGGAAAATACTCAACGTGGGCTATCTTTCTTGTCATGCAGGTGTTCGGTGATTAGGAGGGGCTGAGGCCAGCCACACAATATGGCGAGAGTCTTGGGCGTGATCCCTCGGGCACACCGTACCCGGGGGGAATCATGTGGACATGCTGCTGGGATTGGAGATTAGAGGTAAGATAAGGTCCCTAGAGCGGCTGTTGGCTCAGTCTCAGCCATCAACAGACGGGCAGCATAATTCGGCATCCCCATGTAATACTGGAATATACGTGAGCAGAGAAGTAGCATTGCAGATGCCCCAATGAGTCAATTGTGAAGATTATAGAGGATTCCAATGCTCACTTTCTGATATTTGATGCTGGCATTCTTGAAATCATACGGAGTAATACTTAACTATCATCACTGGAACTTTCGTATAGAGCTGGGTGAAGTGTGCGCTATGATCGGAAGTGAGACAGATGTCTGAATTATAAATTTCTAGAATTGCAGAGACTCCTTGTCAAAAAAGAAAAAAGCAAAAAAGCATACCAACCGACAAGCTGAACCTACGCCCTATCATGATGCTTAACTTACGGCAATCGGATTTCGGATGGGCCCGCGGAATTGGTCCTCACCACCTTCACGACTCCTTGGCCCATTGCTTGCCGCTCCAGAGGTTCCCCGTCGTCCAAAGCCAGTAATCCCGACCCTTGATCATGTATACCAGGAAGCTGGGCAGTTGATAACCCATTACGGCGCCGACTCCTTTCCTCCTGCCAACTGGGACCAGATGGTTCTCACGAGGGTCTTCCGTAAACAGCCTGTCCTGACCTTCTGCCCGCTCCGGGCTCTCCGATGCCAGGAGGAGGTCGCGCCTGAGGTTGGTGCACAGAACCGGAACGGCGGCCAGTATGTTGTGTACGGCGGGTCCAGCGTAGGAGGACGCGTCGCCGACGGCGTAGGCCCGGGGCCCGGCTGGGTCGACGCGGAGGGTCGAGGAGTTAGTGTTTACCCTGCCGTCCGGGAGGAGCAGGCCAGCGTCGATGAAGCCCGTGTTCGGCCTGGTGCCCGTCGTCGGGATGTAGAGGTCCGCGTCGAGCGTCTCTCCGCTGTCGAGGGTGACGGCCGCCGTTGCTGCTACCTCGTCCGCCCCGGCCGCCGCAGGGCGCACGCTGGTGACCCGGACGCCCTTGCGAACGGTGACACCAACCTGGGCGAGGTAGCCCTCCGCTTTGCGCGCAATGGCCGGGCGGAGCGCAGGGAGGATCTCGGGCGCTGAGGTCACGAGCGTGATGGTGACTTTCGGGACCCCCCGGGAACTCTGCGGCCGGCGTAACCGACCGTTGAGGTGTTCACCGAGTTCGCCCGCGGTCTCAACGCCCGCCGGGCCTCCGCCGGCGATGACGATGCTTTTCGCAGCTGGGAGGGCCTTTCGGAAGACAGCCCAGCTCTGGCGTAGGTCTTCCGGAGCGGAGTTGAGACCTAGCAGAGATGAAGGCGTCGATGTACCAGTGGCAATGACTACTGCGTGATAATCGAGTGTCTTGACACCTTTGTCGCCTGCCATGTTGATGGTCACGGTGCGGTCAACGTGGTCCAGTGCCGTTGCTGTTCCATGGAGGAAGGAAAAAGTACCTTGGGCATACGACTCGAACATGGAGGAGATGCCGACAAACAGCTTGTGTTGCGGGAACATGTCGTCGGATATCAACGCTCGAGGACATGCCTGCCGACACATGGCTTCGGCCGAAGGACTGACGAGAACCGCCTGGTAATCCTCGGGGCGTGGCAGTCTCGGCAGGACGTGCCTGAGGAGGTAGTGCGCCGTTGAGATGCCGCCATAAGAGCCACCGAGAATGACGATATGCCTCTTGGGAGACGAGTTGGAAGGCTGGGCCATCGTCGCTTACACTTGTACTGACGAGACTGACGGGAAGGGCAAATGCTGCTCATTGAACGCCAGTGCAAAAGGGATGAATACCAGAGATGATTTCAATGTCTGGAAACCTGAATGCCAAGAGACATCAGCTATACATCATTCACATGTTGTATTTAAAGCTCTATCACGGACCACTGCGGGCGGACGAGTGAGTGCAGAAATTCCTCATTGGGCTGCTTTTTGGCGATGGTGGTTGTGCAGCAGATGAGTTCTCGAGCGAGATTCGGCCGGATCGCGGACGAGTTGGCGGCGCATGCGAGGGACCGAGTTTACAGGGAATAGGTTACATTCTCGGCATTATACCGTAGACCCTCGCGAGATTGATAAAACGCTAATCGGCAAGGGGTATTGGCAGGGCTCACCAAAGGTGGGTCAACATGTACAGTGCCAGGTCATTAATCTGGTCACACCAGAATATCTAGCCAATTAATACATCAGGATTCCTCCGCCAGGCCCACTTTCCCTTCTGCCTAAGGTTACCACATGTTAGTCTGAATGCATCGCGACAAGAGCTTCAGAGGCAATTAATTGAGGTATATAGGGCTCTACCTCCAATACTTACCTGGAGGTTAATAGACTCCATCCAAGATAGGATTACTGAATGTATTAAAGTACGTGGCTGGTATACACGATATTAGAAACATCTATTTTGGCTGGAGTTTACACTATAATAATATGACTACGGTTTTACGTAGCCTTGTAAAATGTGGGGTAGACATCATGTGACCCTTAATAGTGTGACCAGATTAATGACCTGGTACTGTATGTGTATCATCAAGGTTGATTTGCTAACTAACTGCCTACGTAGTGGGTTAAATACTCCTAAGAGTACATAGTACGTACCCGTAGTGGAGAGTACCTGTGTGGGTAGTGCGCCTGTGGCAGGTATGGCAGCCGCTTTGACGGCCGCTGCAAGGGGTATAGTCTGCTGGCAGAGACAGGGATCTAGATGGGCTGAATAGGTTGGATGGACTGGCTGGCTGGCTGGCTGGCAAGAAGGTAGGTGGGGTCAAGTAGCTGACCGCTTTCTAATCAGATGTATGCTAGCTGGAATAAGCTAGCCTACTACCTCTAACAGTTAGCCTTCTAATTAGCGCTTTCTCAATCTCGCGAGTGTCTACGGTAAGAAGATTGCAAAATCAGTACGGAGTACCTGGGATTGCTCAGGCACATGGCGAGACTGGGATACCCTGGCAGCGACCACGCTACATCTGTCTACAAGAGCCATTATGTGGAGCATTGCAACATGATAAGATAATCTACGAGTTGTGCTTGTGGATCTCTATTTCCTGCCCAGCCCGAACCAGCAACTTCATTGTACCTGTCATGACCTCAGTGTTAAGGAACACCAAGGAGATAACTCGGCAAATCTGAATATCCCATTTCCACAACATAGCCTTAATTGACGGTGGGCGTCACACTGCCTTTACACCACCTACAACCGAATCACCGTGTCTCTTCCTTCCATCATCTCAGACGGTAAGCTTCGTACCACTGACCTGGTGGCCATTGCTGATGGAGAATACAGCCCGTATACCTAGGTCTTCAAGGGAGAATCACGAGAGTCGGTCTCACTGTGCCACTGGTTGCTGGGTTATACGCTCGTTTACATAACAAATCACAGTCATTACTCACAGAAGCCTAAACTCAGTCCACACTCATTACTGCTACATTGCCGAACCTATATGCCGTTTCATATCGGCAGGCTGTCCCACTGTGCATATGGGCCCCTCAAGAGCAGGGACCCACATGGAGATTCTCTAGCCAGCCAGAGAGCGTAAGTGCTGCTAGCCCTGAGTAGGCCTGCCAGATCAGAGTTTTCCAGCCAACAGGCTAATAAGCCAGCCAGAAAGAGCGTAAGTGCTGTTGCCAGCCAGAGGGCTAAGAAGCCAGTCAGAGAGCATAAGTGCTGTAACTGCCCAAGAAGGGACAGGGCTATAGATCTAGGCCTCCAGCGAGCCGGCTGGTTAGGGGTGCTGGTGTGCCTTTCAGAGGACGCCCACTTACTTTTACCTACCTAGAAATTCAGGGACGAATTTCCCTAGGAAGGTAGCTGTAACTATAAGGCCTACTTTAAGCAGAGGCAATAAATATATTTAGTTTATTTAGAATAATGTGTTTATAACTATTTATGTCTATAGATTGATAGACATACTAGATCTAACTCTGCTGTCTTGTAGTTTTGAGCCTAGTGCGTGCATGAGGAACAAAGCCAGTATTAGCTTACTTATCCAGCGAATTGGCCCTTGCTCATAGTAGTACAGCTTCAACCCAAGCCAGAATTGGTCATCAATAACAGCTCCATAGCGTTGCTCTTTTCACTCTTGCAATGCATAATCTCGTTATATTGACTCTACATTACATGCAAAATTCCCGGTGCAAAGGATCCTTGGCCAATCGTTAGCTTTGCAAGTATTGTATTACGTACTGTGTACCAATCCGCTCTCCTCCTAAGACTTGAAGGCTGTCTGCCAAACACAGCCAACCAGGCATGGCTACGAAGTAACATAGCAGCTATATCCAAGCAGAAATACAACTCAACTCAACTTAACTTGATACTGCGAAGCAGTGTACCGTTGTAGAGCTCCTCCTCTTTAGATCATTCTTCAGTAAAGCACATAACAAAGACAGAGGCTATAGTCGTCCTATAGAGGCTAACACGGTATCGGTGCTTGGCCACCCTAATGGGGTGTATTGATCTGTCACAATATAGTTCATAATAGTCTCATTTAATAGCTTCCCTTTAGTCTCGCTCAGCTGCTCTACTGTGTATTATAAGCACGAATAAATAAGTCACCAGTGTGCCTGCATCGTGCGACCGGCCGCTTGTAACTTGCACACTGCCTAGCACTTGTGTCTAGCTCTCTCTGCACAATAAGCCTTTCTAATTGCTAGTCTCATATTCCCTGCTACTTGCCCATCCTAATTACCTAGGAAAAGCATTTATCCCAGTCTGCCTAGGAAAAGCATCTATCCCAGTCCCCCCCAGTCCTTGCAAATCTCAAGCTTTCCACAAAGTTCCCCAGCTTGCACCGGCCGTGTCTGTCAACGCCGCACCTAGATAGCGGCATCACCCGGTTGTTAATCAGCACCCTGACTAACTCCTCCGTTTCGTCACTACACTTGAGCTTCTCTACATACATGCGAGATCCAAACGGAATCAGCCTACTCATCGTGAAACCCCCGGATTTTGCTAGCGGTGTCATCTTTGTCTTACTTAGAGGCTGTGATTCATCAAATAACCCCATTGCACTGTATATAGATACTAATACGTTACTCCGGGAAAAGTCAGCATATATCTTCTTGTCAAGTGGGAATGTTGCTGGATCCTGAGTAAGCGTTGTGTTTGTTGATGTGTGGTCGACTACTGGTTTCCCCGTTAACCGCGCAATAAGCTCATTAGTAAAGCCCACCCCTTGGGTTACACCCAATGGGTTACCTGGACCCCATGAATAATATTGGCCGATGGTGTTGCCATATTCAGTGTCCTGAAACTCCTCTGTTGTAAAGAGTTTACAAACTTTTGACTCTATGCCGTTGATTACTGTGTTTGTTGGACATAGCCTCATTAACCGTTGGACGTCAGCAGGTGTGAGATGTATCCCTGGTAGCTCCCGGTTTAGCCGCGCTATAATGAGCTTAAAATTTCGGTTCATCCACTGCATCGCCGTTTCTGTGTGGATTTTAGAAACAGTCCTGTCAAAAGCTGGACAACCACCGTAATGTAGCGAATTGTTGAAGCCTTTTGTCGTAGGTATAATCTGCATGCGCCTGTCGTCTGGATATTTTGAGTCGTCCTGACCCTTTGATTGATAGAATCCTTTCTTCCAAAGAGAGGCTGTCTCAATCACGCGGTCCTCGTCAATGCTTCTCATGAATGGGTCGTTGTCAGCGGCAAGAGCCTGGTACCGTTTAAAAAACGATCTACCAGAGTCTATGGCTTCTTTCTTGCCATATGGTGTAAGCTTTTCAAACTCGTGGGGTATCAAATCGTTGGACATCAGGATCTTCAGACTATCGCGATTAGAGACTCCAGGCCGGATATGACCGGAGGCTTCGGACCGAATACGAGCGAGAAGTGCCTTAGCACGTTCCATCTCAGGTAGCTTGGGATATCTGGAAGCATGCCTGCTTAGAACTTGTACGAAGGTGACCTTGCAGCCTGCAGGTACAGCAGGGTCGATTTCTGACGGCACCGGGTAGTATGGGCTGTACCAGTCCCAGAAGTGGGACTTGGGCTCGTTAAGAGGTTGGCCGTTACTGAATCTGGTTACACTGTAAGTCTAATTGCTTGACTTATATGTTGGGGCATAACTTACGTAAATCCAACGGCTAACCAAAGGAAGAGGACTATGTACATAGCGGAGATATTTAGAATGAGGAATTAGGGAGAATGGAGATAAAGATTGTATTCTGCCTCTATCGCGCAAAGATTCAGAATAGGGAATTGGGAAGAATGAAGATACAGTCTAAGCGATTAGGCAGCAATAATCTGATTAGCTGAAAGTTGAAAAAAGTTACTTAAAGAAAGAATATCACTGTCTTATATCTTCAAGAGGCGTGATAGTGGTCATAGTAGTTGTCACAGGACAATACCATGCCAACTGGTGATACCGGCAATGCCGATGGATACACTGGTCGGCCTGATAGTCTGCTAACAGATTCGCCCACTGGCTTACTAGCCCCACCTAGCGCCATGAACACCGGACCACGTCTTCGCAGGTCGGGATTCTAAGGTATCAGGTGGTCCACATCCATGAGGGGCCCGAGGCTCCCTCGGTAATGCCGCTTCGGCGGTGAGTACGGACGGAGTCAGCGTATTCAGCAAAAGCAGGCTCCTCCGGGCCCCAAGCGACGTTTACAAGAGTGCGAGTTTGCATATCTATGGCCAAAGCGTAGGTGAATTTCTTCTCAACCCTTTCGAAATATATTATGAATCAATCTAGAATCAACTTTGAATAGATTCAGATTGAATTATTGGGTAGCGGTTAACAGGCAGACACTTTGCAGGGCAGCACTTGAGTCATCAAAGTACCTCTTGAAGTCTCTTAACTTAGGAGTTAAGGATTTGAAGTTAGTAGTATAGGGACAATAGAAGTGACTTAAGAGGAGGTAGGTTAGTACTTTGAGATAGTCTGAGATGCTAAGGTTTGACCTACAAAGTGTCTGTCTGTTAACTGCTACCGACTATCCCTTTAGTTACAAAATGACCTCATTATCCTCCGTGAGGGGTAGGAGCAAATTAGGTCACAGTAATTAACGCCAAAAGCTAATAGTTTTAAGGTACTTCTTTTTGTATAGCGTTTTGCCTATGCCAAAGGTACTAGCAATCTCTACCTTTATATAACAGTATATTATAGTCTAAGTAGCCCTATTAGGTCCTTTACAAGAGCGTTATTACACTACTCTAGGATGAACTTATTTAGATAGGTAATAGTTAGGTCCTCCTGCTAGACCTTTACGTAAATAGTACTATAAATAGAGGTATATAAGTAAAAAGATATTGTAGTTCTAATAACAATGTTAGTGAAAATGTTGAAATTAGTAGTAGTTACTAATGAAATAACATTCTAGAACAATGTATTATCATGTATCTCCGAAAGTAAGAGGTAAAAGTGGGAATAGGTCCACCCAGAGGATAAGGAGGTCATTTCGCAACTAAAGGGATAGTCCTATTCTATGTTAATTCTCTGTTAAGTAGACCCAGTCCCTCAGTCAACAGATAATTAGAAAGTTACTCAGGTAGACCTATTTTTAAACCTCCTGATAAGGTCAGGTTAGGCAACCCCCGCTCCCCGGGGGTCACCGTACTTTACCATAGTCCTCATCTGCCCATGGCCCATTCTAGTAGTAATTAATCTAGGTACTATGGTATGAGGCCGAAGTAAAAGCTCCCTGTTAGGTGTCCAATGTTTGCCCCCCTACTCCGTTGGTGAATATTCCCCCTCAATAACGATGTCAGCTATGGGGCGTAACGTCACGAGGAGCTTTTACTTGCCCCTACCACCATGTATGTAAGTGTGGTCGGCCAAGGTTTATGTCCTGTAACAAAACGGTACCGTTAGTTACGTAGGCAGTAATAGTATCTTATATATTGTGACACACACCCCTGATTAGACCTAGAAAGTCCGATCTGAACACACTTTTGATGAAAACCTAGTTAGGTACATCTCGCCAATCATAGGTGGTGAAGATCTATATAGACTTTAGTAGGATTTTTGACCAGGGGACTGACCCTTATAGGAATTAAACCTACTGTGCTTAAGATCTATAGCCAGTTACTGCACTGAAATTAACGCATATAACATTATGGCATATAGCAGGTAGGAGCTGGGCTTATAACTGTCACGTAATAAAACGGTACCGTTAGTTACGTGGGCAGTAATAGTAGCTTATATATTGTGACAGTTTAGCTCCCTTGTTGGCTGGAGTAAAGCTCTAAGTAAGGTAGTGCGTTAGCAGGCCCCTAGTGGGCCTCTAGTGGTGTGCTTATATTGTTTGTGTAATCAGTTAGTCCTGCTTAGGCAAAGCGGTAGTTCTTACGGACCGGGCCTCCCGCCTATGACACATAGAAATACCGACCCTGGTCACTCCATTTGTACAAAGGCTGTGCCGCCTGTGTTCTTAGCTCCTAGTGGGGCTGACTTGTCTATCTCGTTTTCGGGCGTAGGAGATAACTTGTGGGTCGGAGAGCAGATGTGGGTTGGAACATACCAGCACAGGCCGATTCGGTTGAGAAGACTTGTATACTAATATACTATTAGTTACCTTAATCACTTTTATATAAATGGCCCCAATCCTAAGCTGAAGCTTTACATACTGGTTCCCTTATAGCTACTCTCTCACTACTTAAGCTGCTAGTTTTTACACTCTCTCATTATGCGTTTCTTTGTTAAACCCCTTTTTGCTTTGTGGCTACTAGCTGCTGTAGCCCTAGGACTTACGGTTCCAGTACGACAATGCCACCAATCTAGCATTGGACTCCAAGGCTGTAAGTCTTTGCTGCCCAAGCAAGTCGGCCAAGGAGTCCGTGCTAGAAAGCCATCGCCTATTTTCAAGCAGGGGCATCTAGTTACTCGGAATATCGCCAAAGGCTTCTACGATGAAGAGGAAGGGATACGGCTTCGGGCAAACTCGGAGGCTCACCCGAAGAATATTAATGACCTCATACACATGACACAAGTGATCGGACGGGTCCTTGGCGAGGACATTCCGTGGGGCATATTCGGTGGTTTGGCCCTAATAGCCTATGGGGAACCTAATCGTCAGACAGCAGACATTGATGTTTTACTTCAAACAAGTATCCAAGAACTCAGAAAACGGCTTAAGGCGGACCCAAATTTCATTGTTCCTTCAGAGGAGGTGTACGCGAAGACAAGAAACATGCGAGCTTACTATAAATGGAAGAATGAAATATTCCAGGTGGATTTCAATATCCCAGGTACGTAATCATCACAGTCTAACCTTCTAATGGGTCTAATTATAAAGTTCAGGTCTCTCAAAAGTTTGGGAAAAGGCAAAAGTAGAGGATATCGTTCAACAAACTCATTTTCAAACAAGCGATCAGAAGTCAGCTTCAGTATATGCTGTACGTCTCGACGAGATTTTTCAATCAAAGGTTGAGACCTTACTCAATACACACCGAAACAAGGCAACAGATATGCAAGACATTTCCTGGATTATTAAAGAGCGGCCCGACGCCGTTACTATTGCAAAGCCCAGATTACCAATCAAATTGCGGCAACTGGTAGTCAGCCGTCTTGCCCATATGAGATCACCCCTCGTAGGCAAGGCCAAGCAATTACTCGGCATTTGATCTGCTCGGCATTGCTGACGGAGAGGATGGTCTGACGCATTAAAACATTGGCTGAAAAGACGGCCAGGTGAATGGGCGTCTGCCTGCAGGAGTTCTGTTTGATTACTGGGGAGGGATTGCGTTCCAGCAGATTCTTTACAGCCTCTAAATCGTCATCGGGGTTAAGACTCACCATCTACAAGATCTAAAAAGTTTGAATGGACCTTATAGTCTACAAAATAGGATGGAAGTCTACAAGAGGAACCTAGATCTAATACATCGTACTCTCTAAATAGATCGCTAGATTCTCTCAGAGAATTAATAAAAGTCTACACTACCTCTTGGTCTCTAAGGCAACAAAACTTAACAATCCACGCGTGAATAGGTCTAGCACACTATTAGTATGTTTAAGGGCATGTCTTAACGTGCTTCATAAGCGGGCTGCCTACCCAACCGCGACCACAGCACATTTGCAACATTCAACAAATAAATTCAGTTCACACTACTCAAGATCCTCTTCTTCAGGAATTCTTTTTAGCCAATTGACATGTTCGCGCATTATGACCGGTGTTCCTGCAAACACTACACCGCCGTTAGCCTGTCTCAGTCCTTAGTTAGCAACCACTATGTTACGGTCAGTAATCCGACAGTAGGGTTTCCACTAATAGTATAGCTGAGGTCGATACTCGGTAACAGTAATGCTGGCTTGCTAGTCTGTTGATCACTCGGTGATCAGTCGGGTGGTCAAGGGTCGTAGAGGTAGCTCGTATAGCTTCTTTGTCAATGATGATGATGATGATGATGATGTATTTAACGTCCAGAGCGAAGAGGGACGTGCCGGGCAATGCCGACATGGTCTATCCTAGTCTAAACTATTTTACAGGCCCCCGTCTTCACCTAACGTTCCTGTTCATTGTTCCAGTGACTCAGGCAGATTTCAGAGAAGAAATTAGTCGCCTCCATCCATTCGCATAGAAGGGAGGCTCCCTTTGCAGAGCCTAGCAGAAAATCAATGCTTGCTTTCGCCATATGTCAGCAAGAAGATGATGTCCTTAATAATAGGCTATGCTGTCTTAAGAACAGCAGTTATGATTCTATCAGACCTAGGAGTAGTGCTTCCCGCAGAGAAAATAGACGTTTATACCTTGTCTTTTATAATATATAGGAACAGAAGATTGATAGCCTCTAGGTAAGGTCCTAGGCCTACTGCTAATATATCTGTAGAGATAGCAGTATTTCTAAGGAGAGCGTAGGCGAATAGATCCTGCTTCTTCTTTGGATGTAAGATAAGCGTAGTTAGACTGCTCCTATCTTAGAGTAGGGGGGTCTAAAAGGATCCCTTAGCCTTATGCTACCTAACTATTTTAAACACGTCTTTGCTAGTAGAAGCTGTAGTAATCTTTCCTCTTTAGTAAGCGTCCTTAGAGCACTATAGCTAATAAAGAAAGTCCTACTTTAGGGTGTCCTCCTTGTTTTACTCCTACTAATATTCTACTCCTAGAGTGTAAAGTCTTACTATAGTTGCTCTCTTGGCTATATAGGCTTAGTGTTTCTACCTATAGTCCTTGTTCTAGTATAGCCTCCTAGGTCCTCTACTAAACGTATACCTTATTAAAGCTATAAGCGCTTCTCTAAGGTAATCTATAAGCTATTTTACCAGTATATTTAACGCCTATAGATCTCTTGTGTTACTTATAGTATAGCGCATAGGATGGACGTTTTACTAAAGGATGTTAAGGAAGAGCTTCTTGTTCATTATGTTAAGCCAGAACCTGCCCAGGGTTGGGTCGGGCGAGTCGGCTAGGGCCAAGTGGACCCAGGTAAGCAGGCTTTTGTGGTCTAATGTTATGTATAGGTACGTTTCTATGCTTATAGATGCCCTGTAGAGGCTGCCGGACGCCTAGGCTAGGTCTAGCGTGTTGCTGCCCTTATATACTCTCCAACGCAAACACAAAACGCAGGGGGGACATTCAGGGGAAAGAGTCGGCTCATCACCACTAAGAAATTACATCAACCTGCAGGATATCAACTCCGAAACCGACACGCAACAACGAAATAAGAAGTCAAAGTGATGAACGTGCAGTCAGTGCACGGCATCTTTATGGAAGGGGTCTTTGGCGGAGTTCATAGGAAATACGACAGAGGGATGGGTTGAGGGATAAAGGGGTAGAGCACCATCAGCAAAGGCCATGATTTGAACAGTAGGGCCTCATTGGTCAGCAACCTGTCCTTCCCTCTGGCTAGTCAGTTCCATATCGCTCATATCCATAACTAGATTTGCGACGCCACTTTCTCAGTGACATCGTCCGCGAACTTGAATTCCGCAAACATATGGACGTGGTAAACAGCCACATAGCATCGGGAAAGGGTTGCTGTCATGATCTTCTTCTGAGCCTTCAAACTCATAGCCGCGCTGTCGTCAGGCTGATTCTGGTGGCCATCCGAGCGAGTTTGGCTGCTTTCTGCGGGGGCAGAATGAATGACGGGCTGAGTCTGCTGGTTGGACACAGCTCTCGGCCCAGGCACATCTATTATTGTCCCATTGTTCGTTTTCGCGTTTGCCGAGATAGTCAGAGAACCATTGGAACTGGGCCGTCCAGCGTATTTTGTTCCAGCTTCGTCTGAATGCTCAGCCGCGTTTGGGCTAGGATCGCCAGCTTTTTCGGTTGACGGACAACTCACAACTACGGTGTCATTATCACCGCCCGGTGGAACTACGCGTTGCCTCTTTGGTTGAGGGGTTGTGGTGTCATTTCCTCGCTTTCTTGGATTCGCCTGTGCGTCTCGAATTTCTAAATTTATGTCATTAGCAGAGAGATACGTTACCCGCTCTTGTCAAACGTACCACAGTAGAAGAAGTCCAATCCTAAGGCTGCACTTGTCTTGCTCCATTCTCTGAGATAGTCTGATCACGATTGCGGAATCTCCTTATTCTTTAAAGACTTCTTAGCCTTCTTGAAGCAGGAAAGATCTTGGGTGAACGTTAACACGTTATGCTTGGACAGGAAATGGGCAAGGTTGGTGACTGAGATTGTGATGACTTCTTTGCCTAAGTTGACTTTCTGGTCTGAAGCGTAATGATACGAGAAGAGGTTACCGCAGATACGACTTGGCTGTCTCTTGTTGCCACGGCGCCTGGCATATAATAAGGTTATGATGTCCTCAGCCGAATTATCTGGAGAGAGCTCTCTCAATTGAGCCAGAAGCTTTTTCTATTTTGACTTCTTGTCGAGTGACATTTGAAAGGGGAAAGGTATTAATCAGCTTAGGAGATTGAGCAAGTACGCTAATGAGGACCGGGGAAGCGATAGCCTGATTGTTTCTGCACTGTAAGAACACACTGCAGCCAGACTGATTGTGCGAAAATATGTGCGACAATGTTGCAGAGGAGACGGGCAATATTGGCATTTTATAATGGTAATAAAATGGTCTGTAGATCCCTGCAAGACTGCTGCCTACGCCTGGGGTCTGCAATCTATACATATCCGTTAGAGACACTCTGAGCAAAGCTCATGCTCGGCTTGGTTTGAGGACGTATCAGTCCTTAAGCTCAGCCATGGTCTCCTGTAGCTGCCATGCGAGTGGGGCAGTCTATGTATATTGGCCATGCCACATTTGGACCGCCAATGTCCCCGTACTCCGTACAGCGTAGAGAGAAGGGGGAGGGAAAGATTCCAGAAGGAAGAATAGAACAAGAGAAAAAAACAACAGAAAATTCACCGGGGGCAACGAACCACATTACGGTGTGCTAAGGAGCGGATATCTTACTCGTATATCGATTGGTACCATGGTACACTCGCTCTTACGCAACAGCGTGGGGGTTGTAACAAACTTACCTCGGAACCTGGCTAGGCATTAAAGTCTTGGACTGGGGGCGGTAAAATAAAACCCTGCAAAGTTACACTACGTTTGTATGTATTAGGTAAGCGACCCGGACCCTGTCTGTCGCCGTATGCTGCCCCTCAGTGGGCGAACACCTGTATGGACAAGGGCGCTCCCTTGGGACGGATATCTTCGGCGTTGGCGGGGTCATTTTTTCCAATTCTCACACCATCCCACCTAGCGGATTGTGTTTCTCTTTTTTCCACCCGTCGCACCGCATAGACTACTACATGACGTCCGTGGCCTGACCGTTTTACGTCTTTTCTCCTTCTCTCACTCCCTCCCTCCCTCTCCCTCTCCCTCTCTGCCTCTCTCCCCCTCTTTCCTGCAACCCTTTCCCCTCTACTCCTCTCAACGAACACTCCTCAATCCCAACCCAGTCATTCATACGCAACCATGGGCGACATCAAGTCCATTAACGCCACCCGGATGGCCGTTACCACTCAGTCGGCCACCGACCTTATTGGCAACACGCCCCTCGTGCGCCTCAACAAGATCCCCCAGAGCCTGGGCATCGAGGCCGAGGTCTACGCCAAGGTCGAGCTCTTTAACGCCGGCGGCAGCGTCAAGGACAGAATCGCCCTGCGCATGATCGAGGAGGCTGAGAGGACCGGCCGCATCAAGCCCGGCGACACCCTCATCGAGCCCACCAGTGGCAACACGTACGCACGCACTTCTTCCCCCATGTCTTCCTAAAACATCTTTTTGGCGCAAGAAACTGACACAACACAGCGGCATCGGCCTGGCCCTCGTCGGCGCCATCAAGGGCTACAAGACCATCATCACCCTCCCCGAAAAGATGTCCGCCGAAAAGGTCTCCGTCCTCCGCGCCCTCGGCGCCACCATCATCCGTACCCCCACCCAGGCCGCATGGGACAGCCCCGAGTCGCACATCGGCGTCGCCCGCCGCCTCGAGAAGGAGATCCCCAACGCCCACATCCTCGACCAGTACGGCAACCTCGACAACCCCCTCGCCCACGAGTACGGCACCGCAGAGGAGATCTGGGCCCAGACCGGCGGCCGCGTCGATGCTGTCGTCGCCGGCGCCGGCACCGGTGGCACCATCACCGGCATCGCCCGCGGCCTGCGCAAGCACAACAAGGACGTCAAGGTCATCGCCGCCGACCCCCACGGTAGTATCCTCGCCCTGCCCGAGTCCCTCAACAAGGAGCACGAGAACGAGTCCTACAAGGTCGAGGGCATCGGCTACGACTTCATCCCCGACGTCCTCGACCGACCCCTCGTCGACAAGTGGTACAAGACCGAGGACCGCGAGTCCTTCCAGCTCGCCCGCCGCCTCATCGCCGAGGAAGGTCTGCTCGTCGGCGGCAGCTCCGGCTCCGCCATGGCCGCCATGATCCGCGCCGTGAAGGACCTCGGCCTCGGCAAGGGCCACACCGTCGTCGTCGTCCTGCCCGACAGCATCCGCAGCTACCTCTCCAAGTTCGCCGACGACGACTGGCTCGCCGCCAACGACCTCCTCCCCGAGGTCAACGGCCACGACTCCCACGCCACCACCAACACTGCCGCCGAGAAGCCCGCCGGCGCCGCCGCCGGCAACGACCCCTACGAGGGCGCCACCATCCGGGCCCTGCGCCTGAAGCCCGTCATGTCCGTCTCCGCCACGAGCCCCTGCGCCGAGGCATCCGAGATCATGCGCGACAAGGGCTTTGATCAGCTCCCCGTCCTGTCCGCCGCCGGCAACAAGCTCGTCGGTTTGGTGACGCTCGGCAACCTGCTCAGCTACATCTCCTCGGGCCGCGCCACCGCCTCCAGCCCCGTCAGCGATGTCATGTTCGACTTTGGCCGCCTCGACGAGGTCGTCACGGACCCCAGGCAGGCCGGCGAGAGCGGCGACAAGACCAAGAAGAAGAAGCGCAATTTTGTCGAGATCACCCTCGACACCCCGCTCTCCGTCCTCAGCAAGTTCCTCGAGTGGAACAGCGCCGCCATCGTCACCGAGAAGGCCGAGGGCTCCAGCGGCCTGTCCAAGCCGGTGGCCGTCGTCACCAAGGTCGATTTGCTCACTTGGGTTGTCAAGAAGAAGGCCTAAACACTATTTCCCTCCCTCCTAAATTCCAATAGAAATGACGGATTGGCTTTTTTTTTTTTTTTTTTTTTTTTTTTTTTTTGGGATAGAGAATACAAAAAAGAGACGAGGAAATAAGAAACTACTACAAGATCAGACGAAGCAAAACACAAGACTACACGGAGAAGGCGGTGGTCCGGGGCATCGGCGTTTGGAAGCGGGCATATAGCAGGGTGGCAGGCACGAATCTTGGGTCGCATCAACTGGGCTCGGTTGGCAATATAGTCCTGGTGTAATAAGCCGCAATGCGATTGGTTGTTGCACTTCACGTTAGTATCACCTGCTCTAACGACATTGCTCCTCTTGATCTCTGGAGGAACGCCCTTCACGTGGTATACCCCGTCATGGAAACGTCCTCACCTTCGAAGGCGGATTCCGAAATACGACAGGCCTCAAACGGTAGCAGATTCCGTCGTTTTTGAATGGAAACCGGGGACATTCATCTCATCAGCACCGAGCCGTACCAGTTCCTCGACACGTCCACCCAATTCATGTTCGGCGAGCCCATCGGCTGTCTCCTGCATCCTCAGCGCGCCAAACTTGCCTGGGCCATGACGGATGTGCTACGCGGCCTACGCTTCCGCCTGATGATGGTCAGGTTGCTCTGGCTCTTCCGGCACAAGGCGTGGTACGACGCCATTGACGTCGTGCACGACTATATCAACCGCCACATCGATAAGGCGTATGGAGACTTGGCCCGGAAGCAGGTAGCAGCCGAGGTCGCCAGCAGCGGGAAAGAATCGACGGCTGTCGTCGAGGAGACACCCGAGAGGAAGGATCTGCTCTGGTTCATGGTCCCGCACTTTGGCGAGGACAGGGAGCGGCTCCGGTCCGAGATGCTGGTCCTGTTCGCCCCCAACAACGACACAACTGCCATTCTTATTAGGAACGTATTTTGCAACCTTGGTCGCCGCGCCGATATCTATGCCAAAGTCCGGAAGGAGGTGATGTCTCACGGCCCGGACGCACCTCTAACATACGAGCGCCTGAGGTCGACGAAATATCTCGACGCCGTGCTGAACGAGAGTAAGTCGTTGCCATGCCCTCGTTGGCTTCCTCGCACCGAAGGGTGGACAGAAAATGCCGAGAGCTCAGCATACTAATACGGGCAGCGCACCGGTTGTATCCCGTCAACCTCACCCAGACTCGCACGTGCCTCCAAGATAGCACACTTCCGCTGGGCGGTGGCAAGGACTGAAAATCGCCGATTTGCATCAAGAAGGGCGACGCTGTGCGGGCCGACAAGGTAATCATGTTCCGGGACAAGGACCTGTTGGGCGAGGACACCGATGAGTTCAAGCCGGAACGCTGGTATAAACTATCTCCGTCCTGGAGTTTTATGCCTTTTGGAGGTGGTCCCAGACGCTGTCCCGCGCAGACCATGGCCACTGTTGAGGCGAGTTACTGCATCGCGAGGTTTGCCCGCCGATTCAAGGCCATCGAGAATCGGGATGTCAACAGTTTTTACGTGCCAATCATTCGTGTCAGCCCTGTCCACAAGAACGGTGTCTAGATTGCCGCTGTGCCGGCTTAGCTCCGAGCTCAGAAGACTGTTTACGCCGTGTTGGGTCCTCATCAACTAGGTTGTTGTCGTTGTTGCTGTATTTAACAACATAGCGACAAACCTCCCAAAGGTTAGGTAGCGTGGAGGGCCGTAAAAGAAAACTCTTGTCCTATCGTTCTCTAAGCTTCTCCCGAATGCCACCATGTGCTCGGACTGTCTCTGGACGCCGCTGGCTTACCCTACACGGTGCTGGATTCATCCGTGACCGCAGGTCGCCGGTTTGTGCATTGACCGACCCAGTAAGTAGTCGTCCATTGTACATTCAGATTGGCAGATCGCCGTGGAGAAAACCACAAGAGGCAAAATCCCGCGGCGTCGGATTGCAACCAAGACCAAAAGGGCTGAATGTAGTGTGGCATCGGTCTTGTTTCTCTCTAAAAACCCTTGCCAGGGGCTCAGGGGTCGAAGGTTTCTCGGGAGGGGATTCTTCGGATTTGTTGAGGGGAGAAAAGGAATGAGAAGATGGAAGTCGAAAAGTCCGTCGGAGATGATTAATTGGGGTCCGGGAGCGCCGCTTGCGCCGGGAAGAACCCCCTTCCGCCCCCCGGTCTTCTTTGGGATATTAGATGGAACCCCCTCACTGAACCTTGCACAACCATTTCAACAATGGAAGCAGTGGGCGATCTAATCCCTGCCATGTGCTGTGCTTTCGGCTAAGAAGGGTTGTGCTGGCAAGGGTGGTAGACTGGTCCAACCGTCCAACAACGGCCCTTCTGATCTCAGACAGCACCGATCTCTAGTTATCTGCGGTCTCGTGTCAATAAGAGTTCAGCGTCGTGTAGATGGCCGTTGGGCGTAGGCATAGGTAATTAGTAGTGTTTGAGACCCTTAATTGTCAAAAGTTCCTGTGTATCAATGATTACTGTCGTATTATACTTTTCTGTCTTGTGCTCTTCTTATCTCTTATTGGAAGCCTATGTTACATCTTATCTTATCCCATGTCACCTTATTATATCTGACAAATATTGCGTTGAGCAGCCAAGAAGAGTGATGTTGGGGAGGCAGGGGGTTTCGCCGGTTAGTTAATACCTAGGCAAACCAAGGTAATGTAACCCGAAACTTGCCGGGGCGGCAGATACGCGTCTAGCTATCTCTTATGTATCTGTTTACCGCTGATTAGGAATTCCGCTTCGATTTGATAAAGGGAGGGGGGGAAACACCCATCCTTTCAACTTTGTTTTCCAACTCAACCACGTGCATCCCTAATCCCTTTTTGCCTACCAAGAAGCATCATCTTTCTTCCCTTGGTCAGGGCCCCTTCTGCGCAAGATCCGCCAAGCTATGTCCGCCGCTACCGTCCCCGTTCCGGCGCAGCCTCAGAAGCTGGAGAAGAAGCCCATCAAGTTTTCCAACCTGCTTCTCGGCGCCGGCCTCAACCTCTTCGAGGTCACCACCCTCGGTCAGCCCCTGGAGGTCATTAAGACCACCATGGCCGCCAACCGTGGCGACGGGTTCGCGACCTCCTTGGGCCGCATCTGGAGCCGCGGGGGGGTCCTGGGCTGTACGTGTCTTCTCTCCCGCATCACCGCCTGCTGATCTAAAAGAAAGAGAATCCGTCCAGTTTACCAGGGTCTCATTCCGTGGGCCTGGATAGAGGCTTCGACCAAGGGCGCGGTGCTGCTCTTCGTTGCCTCCGAGGCCGAGTACTACGCACGTAGTCTGGGCGCCAGCGAGTTCGGCGGCGGCATCATCGGCGGAGTGGTGGGCGGTGTGTCGCAGGCATACACGACCATGGGCTTCTGTACCTGCATGAAGACAGTCGAAATTACCAAGCACAAGATGAGTGCGTCAGGCCAGAAAGCCCCTGGTATCTGGATCACTTTTATGGACATCTTTCGACGAGAGGGCATCCGCGGCATCAACAAGGGTGTTCACGCTGTCGCTATCCGCCAAATGACCAACTGGGGAGCGCGCTTCGGCCTCAGCCGTCTTGCGGAGCAGGGTATCCGCAAGGTCACCAACAAGGATGGCGGTGAGAAGTTGAGCGCCTTTGAGAAAGTCACGGCCTCGGCTTTGGGCGGCGGCCTCTCAGCCTGGAACCAGCCGATTGAGGTCATCCGTGTTGAGATGCAGAGCAAGAAGGAAGACCCCAACCGCCCAAAGAAGATGACGGTGGGCAACACTTTCAAGTACATCTACCAGACCAATGGCCTCAAAGGTCTTTACCGCGGCGTTACCCCGCGCATCGGGCTGAGTATGTGGCAGACGGTCTGCATGGTGGCCATGGGTGACATGTGAGTCTTGCTCTGGGTGAACGGAGGAGATCAAGTTACTAACATATGCTGTGATAGGGCCAAGACGTATGTTGAGAAGCTGACCGGCGATACGGTCACTGCAAAGCATTAAGCGACGGCGTTTCTGATATCGGGGAGGAGGGGTGATGTTGGATTTACCACGTTGCCTTAACGGAATCTACTTCCCGCTCTCGTTCTAGCCAGGTTAAAATGACAAGTCTTTTTGGTTTCCTGTCGTCAAGGCATCTCAGAAGGCCCATTTGTATGTAACCCTACCCATAAGAACGAATATAGAATATACTAGGCAGTAAGCCTATGCGTTTAGCATGGACTATGTTGTTTCTGCGTATCTTACCAATGTGTATTAGGCCAATAGGTTGTGTAGTCACGGTTAGCTTTTGATTATGAACAGGCTGTCAAAGGAGCGTTTCTTGCTAAACTAACTACTGTGACTTGATCCCAATGTCATCTTTGCCGCCTTGAAGGCGATTTGGAAACCCGAAACATGCTTCTTCACCCGCACTACTTGATATAAAAAGCCGGCGTCGTCCTCCCAAGGCAGGGTGTCCCAAGGGTCCGAGCCATCGCCGCTGTCACCTAGCTGTCGTTCTACGCTGGACGTGGCCGAGCCACCGGCATATACAAGGCCGGAGCCGATCGGCCCACGTAGGCGTGCCTCAAGAGCGGCATAGCATTTGGCAAGGGCAGTGCGCACCGTGTCGGCGACGACGAGGGCGTGCTTCTGCGAGGCGCGGCGAGCACTGATGCAGACGTGCATACAGGCGAAGAAGGCGGCGGCCTTGACGCTAGATTTGCCGGCTATCACGCGGCGGCGTGTTAGGCTTGTGGCGTAGTCGAGGGCATGGAGTAGCTTGCGGCGCAACAGCGACGACATGACCGGCGACGAGTCCTTGCGCAGCTGCTACAACACCTCGGCGCACACAATGAGGGATGCGACCAGCAACGTGTTCTTAAACAAGCCGCCGCCGAACAACTGCAGGCTTGGGAAGTCCTGCAGCGATGACCACGGCGCGGCGCTCCCGTCGGTGTCGGTGTCTGTGTCGACGTCGTCGTAGTTGTCATCAGAGCCGTCGTCGGTAGCGGCGGTTATTTGATGCCTTGTCGGTTCGCTGACCTGGCACGAGGGAGGCGACAGCAGCGGCAGGGCGTACTTCTGGCATACTGTTCGCGAGAAGTGGTAGGCAACGTTGCTGGCGGCCTTGTGCGCGAACTAGGCGTGGAATAGCAGGAGGAATCGCCTCACTAGGAGGTCCTGTATCTTGATCTGGAACGCCCTGATCGGTGGGCTGTTGCCGTTTGACGGTGACGAAAAAACGAATCGATTAGATTGGAGTTCTCGCGACAGGCCGCGGTGAGCTCGGCTCCTAGGCGTAGGGTCGTGTCGTAGGGAATCTCGCCCTGGTACTGGCCCAGGAGCTCGGCTATTCGAAGCCGAATGGGCAGGGACCTTAACAAGACGTGTTGGATGGAGCTCTGCGTAAATGTGCCTGTTGGGTGACCCGTGGGCAGTGTCTTAGTTGAGTCGCTGATTTGGGAGTCGTTGAGGTTGGAGGGAAACTTGCAGTTCAGGGCCTCAGCCGCGATGACGGGATGAGTGCCCGAGTCCAGACTGCATTGAACCACCAGCTCAAGGATGGTGGCCCAGTGCCCCAGTGCCGTCGGCGGACCTCGGCCTCCAACGAGTTGACGGGCAGCTGGCTGAGCGTGATGTGTAAGCCCACGGCCATGGTGCTCTGCACGAGGGACGCTACGCTGATGCTGGCCAGATCTCCGCCGACAACGTCTGTGTTGGTCAGCAACGCGATGACCAGTAGGCATTGTGACTGCACGCGGCGTAGGCTTAAGTGTTTCTTCTGAAAAGGGGACGCGAGACGCACATGGCAAGCATAGATCTAGTACGTTGCCTGGCAGCGCAGGGTGGTGGCGCCATCGGCGGCGACGACATCTTGGTAGAAGCAGGTTCTGATAGCTATGACGAGAAGCAACTGTATAACGAGTGACTCGCTAGCCGACTGCGGGTTGCTCTAGTACTGAAGATAGTCATGCTGGAAACAGGGAACGTGCAGCACCTGGAACACCGACTTAGATGTTCGTAGGTACAACTGGACCAGCTTATTGCACACCTCCCTTGGGGGCATGTACTCCTGGAGAAGAACGGGGAGCGATTGGGAGTTGGGCCCTCTGGATTTTACTTGTGCTAGTGTCTTGTATTTCTACAGAAGCAGGTGGCCCTTACCCTGGTCACCCTGGAACAGAACACTGAACACTGACGAAGTTGTTGAATAATCCTTTTTGGTTGTACTTTATCCCTTGAACTAGTTAGTTAACAGTACACGTTATTAATTTAGACGAGGAGTGTGCTGATAGATACTTTGCAGCACATGACTAGAGGCTTCCGCTGAACCATACCTTGCGTAGAATTGTCATCCAATTTGTTGGTGCGTAGAGCCGGGACTTTGAGAATTGCACCTTGCCAATCAGTAGCCGTCGTAATCGATTTTGGTAGGTTTGGTCCGGTTTCTTTGAGCTTGAAGTACTTGTAGCTTGGCCAAATATACACTTGCACCAAGTATTGAGAGTTTGGCTTCTTGGTAGATGTTGATAGTGAAGGGAAGAAATACCGTATCCTCTCAGTAAATTCGCCCATAGCTAATTGACGAGCTAACGGCAAGGAGCAAAGTGGCCGCTTGCGGCGCTAAACCTATTAGGGAAAGCGGTCAGCCTATCCACTTATCCACCAACTTGCCCACTTGCCCTTTATTTACTGTTCTGACGCCTTAACTTCCTGCTGACGTAAATGACTAATCCCTGCTTTTGCCGTTCTAGATCCCTGCTTTTGCCAGCACACTATACCTCTTACAGCGGCCGCAATACCCCTTGCCGTTAGCTCGTGGATTAGCTATGGGCGAATTTACTGAGAGGATACGGTAGTAACCTCAACGTCTTATCTCCGCGGATTTAATATTCTCAGTAATATCCAGCAAGCGTAAGTAGAGTAGGTTACAATAAGTGGGTCTCGGAACGCCCCGTTAGTTTAGTCCGTGATCAAATCACCTTCCTAAATAGGGTTCTATGTGTTATTGGTGCCGACGTACGTACTCTTAAGGTACGTGGTGGAGCATTCTTTGGCTGGCCGAGTTCCCTTACCATGAAAAGTTGAAGATTAAGAAGATGTCGAAGGGGAAGAAGGTACATCCTCTATATAAACGTTTGGTCATGCTCTCGACTTCGGACTGTTCGTCTTGTTCCGGTCATTGACGATGACAATGTCCCAGATGGAGGAGTCTGCTTGCTTCGAGGGCCCTAGCCACGACATAGCTAATCTCAGCGTCATCAGCATGCAGAAGTTGCTCAGCGATGACGCTGAGGAAGCATCCAAATTGTTTTCTGCCTGTTCGGAATGGGGATTTTTCTGTCTCGACTTGGACTCCATCGCGACTGAGCCATACAGGGCATCAGCCGGCCATCTCCAGGACTTCGCCGTCCAATATTTCAACCGGCCCTTGGAGGAGAAGATGCAGGACACCAACGACGCTTGGGAAACATTCAACATCTGCGGGTATATATGCCAAATCCTCTTCCTCCGAGCCAACAACCATGTTGAGTTCGAGGACCTCGAGGGCCAGAGGCGGAATGCCTACGATTGGCTCAATAGGAAGTTTCTCAACTATCGGTTGTCCCATGAGGTGCAGAAACAGAGTCCAATGGCTACTGGTAGGCTTGGATTTGTTGGACTTTGGAGACCAGGCATGATTGCCTAGTAGGCTTCTTGTTATAACATGGCGTGGTAGCACGTCGAGCCAGTAAGGAACAGAGATAGCAGCATTGGGGAGAACATGGCGGCTCTGGACCTGAAAGCATAGATTCACACAATCGCAATCACAATGGCAGTTTCTTTTTTGTCCTTGGCGCATCTGAGCTAGGCCATGTCCTCATCGACGGGACCTGATGATGTGTTTTTTTATTATTATTATTACTATTTGCCTTTTTCCCCCTCCCCTCCCCTATACCCGCTGAGCGATCCAGGACCACCACTTGTCGGGCCCCGAGCCGCTCCCGGTGACGTTGCCGGCAATGACGTCGACGTCGATGTCGAATTCGCGCAGCTGGTCAAAGGTGAACTTTTCCGTGCCGTAGGCGCCCAGCCAGTCGTCGTGCTCCTCGGAGCCGACTTCGTCGATGCCGACGCCCGAGTCCAGCAGGCCCTTGCTGCGCGACGAGCGTATCCTGGTGATCTCGGCTTCGAGGCTCGACTTGACCAGCGTGGCGGGCAGCGCCGTGAAGAGGTCCGTTTTGTTGGCGGCGACGAGGACGGGCACGGGCGCCGGGGGCTTGGACGACTTGCCCGAGGTGGCGCGCTTCTGCAGGGCCAGGAGGACGTCGTAGAGGTAGCCGGCGGTCGGGGCGAGGACCTCGTTCTCGCCGATGGCGGCGGCGTCGACCACGAAGAGGATGGCCCTAAGCTTGGACTTGTCCGAGGCGGCGGCGGCGGCGGAGAGCTTGGCCATGGCGTGGTTGCGCAGCTTGCCGTGGCCCGGGGTGTCGACGAGAAGGAACTTTGTGTGGGTGCCGCTCGTGTCGTCGTGGTTGCGGAAGCTATGGGCCGTCTTGCTGTCGCGCGAGGCCGTGAGCTCGACCGTCTGGGGCCGCTGGCTCGTGTGCGTGGCGGCGGGGGCGTCGCCGCGCTCGAAGAGAGTGAGGAGGGCCGTCTTGCCAGCGCCGGCGGGGCCCAGCAGGAGGACCGAGGGGAGGGTCGTGTAGGGCGTCGACTTGATCAGGATGTAGTGCAGGAGGATGGGGAAGAGGAGAACGATGGCGGCGCCGATGGCGAGGACCGGCATGGAGGGGGTCATGATGAGCTCGAAGAAGTCGGCAAAAGAGCCCATTTTGTCGGCCATGATTTCCACCGACCAGGTGTCACTCGTGTGTCGCGGTGTTCGGAGGAGGAGTTGATCTGACAGTGTGCAGGCAACGATGGCTTTGCTCCCCTGTGGAGGAATGCCCTGCGGACGGACGGACGGACGACTGGGGAGGGGGGGGGGGGGGGTTTGGCGATGCTGGGTCGAGGTCGCGTTGACAGATTTCCAGAAGAAATCGCCGCCCATTACGGATACTTGTTCGTCAGTGGAGCTTGCTTTTTTTCCCTTTTCCATTCGTCGACGGCCTCAGCCACAACCGATCCACTTTAATGATGAGGCTGGGGATGTCGAACCCCCCGACTAGACGGGGTCCATGTGCCAAGCTTTGGGGCGCTAGCTATCAACCCCACCAATCACGGCTAGCACGGCAGACAGTCGGTGGGCTGGTCCTTTGTCAGCTCAGCCTCGCTAGTCCATTTAGGGATAGCGTATCCTAAGTATGTATCCGGTAGTCCCCTTCTCACCTCTAAATCCCCCCCAGTCCTCAACCGTTGCCGAGCTCGATTGCTGACGACCACGTCAACCTCGTCCGTCCACTTACTTTGCTTTTGGCGCCTTTTTCTGTCTTAGCGACGATTGTGGCCCTCTCGTTTATCAATCCTACCTTGTCTATCTGGTTGACGTCCCCCCGTCCGAATCCACCTTTAAGCAATGCGTCGCTAGGTTTGAGCCTCAGTAATCCTCCGAGCACACCACTTCCGTTTCGTCCGCTTTTTTCGTTATCGTAGCTCTCTCTCTCTCTCTTTGTCGCGTCTACGCGACCTCCTCAAACCCGACCCATCGCAAGGCCTGGCTTGCCACAGCCGACATCGATGGACAAGTCCACCTCACCAGGCGGCACCGCTGCCCCCTCCGTGGCCCCGAACCAGCCGGCCAACAAGACGAGCGCCGCCGCGCCGACGCTGAATAATGAGCTGGAAATGGGCAACATTGGCGGCGATGCGCCGGCCGCCGAAAACGACATTATGCAGATTGCGCGGGTGGGAGACGTACCGGCCATGGAGAAGCTCTTTGAGTCGGGAGAATACGATGCGACATTCACTGACGATGAAGGCATCACACCTTTGCATGTACGTTGCCGTCTTACATGCTTGCACTGAGCCTTTGATCGCATAGTACTAACAGCTCACAGTGGGCCGCCATAAACAATCAGTATGCCATGTGCAAGTTCCTAATCGACAACGGCGCCGAAATCAACAAGAAAGGAGGAGAGTCCGTCGCGACACCCCTGCAATGGGCCGCCCAACGATGCCATTACTATACCGTCAACCTCCTCCTCCAGCACGGAGCCGATCCCCTCATCACCGACGCCCAGGGTTACAACACCCTTCACATCTCGACCTTCAACGGCAACACCCTCCTGCTCGTCCTCCTCCTCCACCAGGGCATACCCGTAGATGTGCTCGATAGCTACGGGCACACGGCGCTGATGTGGTCCGCCTACAAGGGCTTTCCGCAATGCGTCGACCTCTTCCTCCGGTGGGGTGCCAGCGTCCACACTACCGACGAGCAAGGCTTCACCGCGCTGCACTGGGCGTTGGTCAAGGGTTCACCCGCCTGCATACAGAAGCTGATCGAGTACGGCGCCGACCGGTTCGCCAAGACGGAGACCGGCAAGACCCCGGCCATGACGGCCAAGGAACTCAACACGGCCGGCGCGTGGCACAGGGCCCTGCAGGAGTGCGGCTACGACGAGGATGGTCAGCCCATCGAGCCGCAGTTCCCCGGCGCGACCTTCCTCCGCCAGGACAAGAGGGGGTTCGTCACCAGGTTCTTGTTCTTGTGGCCCTTCCTCCTCGTTTGGTCCATGGTTACCATTCTGGGGAGTTTACCCGTCTTTGCCGGCGTGCTCTTTGCTGTGGCTGTCGGCTACGGACTGCAGTGGTGCGCCCAGCAGGTCATTGAATTTGCGCCGCCTGATATGCGACACTTCCACAAGACCGTAAGTAGCCGCCGAATCGCTGGTATCGGGACCTCTGCTGACAAGATTTAGCCCTGGTTGGCCGGAATCTTTTCGGCTTCACTGTTCTGGGTCGGCCTGAGATGGCTGACCACTATCATGCCTGGCACAACGGGCTCATCAGGTATGATTGGAGAGCCCTGGGCGTGCTTCGATCGGCGCTGACATTATCTAGACGCTACCGGGTCGCACTGGTGGTTGAACCTGGTCTTCGGCACTTTCCTCGGACTCTGCGCCTACTTCTACAGCGCCGCCATGCGATACGATCCGGGATTTGTGCCCAAGATGAACGGCATTGCCGAGCAAAAGGCCGTCATCGACGAGCTTCTGAAGGAGTGGAAGTTCGACGAGACCAACTTTTGCGTTACGTGCATGATCCGGACACCCCTCCGCAGTAAGCACTGCAGGCGGTGCCAGAAGTGTGTCGCAAAGCATGATCAGTGAGTTGACGCGAACCCTTTGGTCGAGGACATTGCTGACCAGAACAGCCACTGCCCTTGGGTCTACAACTGCGTTGGTGTCAATAACCACCGCCATTTCTTCCTGTACCTTATCAGCTTGACGTTTGGCATTATCTCCTACGACTTCCTCGTCTACTACTGCAAGTCCCCCGCTGCCTGTGCTTCGACCTTGATGCTAACATCACATCAGACTACTCCAATATCTCTGACAAGGCTTCAGACAGCTGCAATTTCCTTAGCCCTGGGCTTTGCAGGGTTGTCAATGCTGACGGCTATACGGCAATCCTCACCGTCTGGACTACTCTCCAGCTTACATGGGTTGGTATGCTTCTGTTCGTGCAGTTTGTACAAGTCTCTCGAGCGATGACGACCTACGAGAACATGTTTGGCATCCAAGATGGCTCCCTCACCTCCGCCTTCACATCAACCGGTACGCCTCTGGACCCGAACCACCCGTCCCTAACGCCTCCCGATGGAGCTGGTGGTCATGGGCATGCCCACGGTCACAAGCACAAGGGCGGCCGTCTCCAGCAGTGGGCTCGCCTCCTGGGTGTCGACCCCTTCATCGAGACCATCCGCGGCCGCGGCGCCGCGACCCAGAACAAGAAGAGAAAGAAGAACCCCTACTCCAACGGCTGTATGGCCAACTGCCGCGATTTCTGGTGCGACCCGGCGCCCATGTTTGGCCAGCGCGAGAACGGCTCTGCCATCTTGAGCGGCGAGCCCGTCAACTACACGGCCATGTACGAGAGCCCGAGCCTGATGAACATGAACAGAGGACGGAGGAGAGCGGGCGGTTACGAATCTGTCGCGGCCGAAGAAGTGTAGTAGAGTGTTTCCGTTTTTATGACGATAATGTCCTCTAGAGATGATCACCGGGAAGGGGGGATGGTTGGGTGTTGCTGTTTCGTCTTCTCTTTCCGTAGCCGGTGGATAAGGGGAATGCAGCGTTTGTCTTTGAACGACGAATGCTTATGGAAGACAGAATTACGACGGACGGCAAGATGATGTTTCACAACTCACGAAGCAGAAAGAGCGGCCCAAGGGGGCGCAGGATCCAACCTGCATCGGCTCCCGATGTATTAATTTGGGTATGTAGCAGTAGTATCATAAGCCTTGTAGGTGCGGTTACGGAATGGGGGCTTCTTATCCTTGCATGCTGTACTTGCGGCTCGGGGTATACTGGCGTATATCGGGTGCCTTACCGTGTTTGTGTGTCTTGTGCCAGCTCCAGGTTCAAGAGCTGCTTACCTCGATATTAAATCAAATAAGATACGGTCATTGGACTGGCTAGTCCTTACGTGGCTTGTGGCGTCATAGCGCTTTAGGGTGTAATCTGCTGTTTGTTCTGTTTAGTCTGCAACGTCAATTAGAGGCCAGCAGCACAAACAAAGCCTGAGTCTATTTAGTAACCTACATTTCATGATCCATAACAAAATAGAAAGTCTGTTGAATGAAAGATTCCGTGAATGGCGGGGAGCGACTTACTCAAATCAACGAGTCTCAGCTTCTGGTTTACATTCAACTCGTTCCTAACCCAGTGAGATTTGAAGCATATCCAGAGGTCAATTATAGCGCCAAAAATAATTTACGTCAAGATACGAATATGGAATCGAAATGAAATGTCACCTCAGTTCTATCTCTAAATATGTACGGACCAGTCGTATATGCAATACGGGGCACCAAGGCCCAGGGGGGAAAAGCCGAATTTATACATGAAGATCAGCCCTCACACCAAAACATGGCGAGGCGTGCTGAGTTTGTAGCTGAACGTTTCACTGAAACGTAGCCACCCACCAGGGGATCACAAGTCTAGCCGATGACCTTGACAACGGCATTGTAGGCCGGCTTGGGCTGGTAGTTGGCGTCGAACAGGAGGGGGTTCGAGCCGGTCCTCCAGCTGTCGGTGTCGCGGACACCCCAGACGGTGATACCGACGCACTGCGGAAGGTCCAAGCAGGCCTTGGTGACGGTGCTGTAGTCGTTGGCGTTGGCGCCGGCAATGTCAAGCTCGGTGATGGCGACGTGCTTCACACCGCTGCTGGCGAGGGTCTGGAGGGCGCCTGCGACTCCGGCGGCCTGGCCGGCGCTGAGGTGGGTCTGAGAGCCTATGGTAGGATGTTCGCGTTAGAATAAGCTCCTAGATCGACGTAAGGGGGAAGGGTCGAGCGTGTTCGGATGAACATACCGATACCGTCAATAGGGATACCCTCGGCAATCCACTGCTTGACCTTGTTGGCCATGGCCTTGGTCTTTGCGTAGTTCGCGCTGTCGAGGTTGTAGTCGTTGATGAAGAGCTGAGCGTTGGGGTCGGCGGCCCTGGCGGCCTTGAAGGCGATGCGGACAAAGTCCTCACCAAGAACGTTGGAGAAGACAGAGGAGCGGAGGCTACCGTCCTCGTTGAAGATCTCGTTCACGACGTCCTAGACAGAAAGCAAAGAAATCAGCATGGGCTCCACATTGAGCATGTGTGAAGGCGGGGGGACTGTACTAACCCAGTGCATGATCTTGCCCTTGTAACGGCCGACGACGGCGCTGATGTGGTCCTCAATGGTCTTGGTGAGGGTGGCCTTGTCCTTGATGTTCGAGACGTAGCTGGCAAGCTGAGAGTGCCATACCAGGGTGTGGCCGCGGACCTTCTGGCCGTTCTGGGTGGCAAAGTTGACGAGGGCGTCGGCGCCGGCCCAGTTGAAGTTGCCCTTGGTCGGCTCAATAGATTGCCACTTCATGGAGTTCTCGGGGGTCAGGACACCAAAGTCACTCTTGAGGATGGCGGCGTTCTTGGCGTTGTTAATGAGGTTCGTGTCGCCAATGTTTCCATAGTACTGCTTGCCCTTGGCCTTGAACAGCTTATCGATGCTCTGAGAGGCCTGCCTCTCCTCGATCGGGGCAGCGAGGGCGGTGATGGGTGCCAGCAGGCACACGAGGCTAGTAGAGAACTTCATTGTCAAAAGGAATGCGGAATGGACGAGATGGCTCGAGAAAAAAGAACGTTACACGAGAAATGAATGAGTGGCTTTGGTTTGGTGAGTAGATGATACAGTGAACCTGGCTTGGACGGCGGATCTTATATATCAAAATGTGAACAGCCTCGACGGGAAGGTGGGAACATGTACCACTCACGCCGGGCGGGTCTGAAATGCCAATACTGTCATTGACTGATCCGCAAACAGTCTATGATATTGCCGTCATAAACAGCCTTGTACAGCTCGAGACCAAGCGAAGAGCTCGGCAACTGCTAAAACCGGGGCTTCGACCAGGCCAGGAGCGCGATGACGACCCAGCGATTTGACCAATACTACGTAGACTACCATGGCACGGGGTTGCACTAGTGTTCATCTTCTGGTTACGGTCGTGTGTTTACTTGCTATCAGAGATCCATATACTCGAAAGGTGGGGCGGAGTCTGGACCGAAACGGGGGATATTGTCCGTGATGAGCACGATCAAGAGGCCATATCATTCGTCACATGCAGTGTGGCGATCAAGGGGGCCCCCAAAGGGAAGAGCCGAATCTTTCCTTGCCGCCGTTGTGGTGGGGTTTTAGCATGTTGGTCAGGTCAGATGTGAAGCATGCTTAGGGAAATACAAGTGTTGGGTTGAAATTGAGTGCGTTGTAAACCCACTACCACGGAGGTGTATCGGGGGGCGTGTCGACCCATAGCTCTCAGATAGATTAAAAGTAATTAATAATGTGATTGGAAACGTGGTGGTCGGGTGGGTGATGTGAAAACTAATTGGTTCGTCTCACGCTTCGTTACCCCCGAGCTGTTGCGAATCTATGCCAGGCTTATCCGTACGGACCAACCACAAGCCATTGGCGTACCGGGATTTGACCGGAAACGTCATGGAAGCTTGTTACGTCCCGCCTCTAAGTCCCTCCCATGAGCCGCATCTTGGCGTGGGATTCATAGCAACGTGCCGTCGGTCGACCCCTTCTTGGGCTCTTGTTACATAAGGTAAGCCTGTTACATTGTTCAAGGGCAATTACGTTCTGCGTAAATTGGTCAGGCCTCCTTACCGGCTTAATGAATGACGTATTTTTATTTGCTTTTCCCCCCTCCCTTTTTTTCTTTTTTGCCATATTATGGCGTTACATTCGTCCTCGGGCTTCGGGCTCATTGAGACTCGATTTCGCAGCCCCAGGAGCCCGAAATCCGTTGTTGCTAGCCTGCTGCATGTGGGCTGTAACAGGTAGATGGTTTACGGCGAAGGGATCTCGTATGGCAGCACATCTCGGGGAGGGAAGGGCTCGTCTGTTGCGTTGACGATATCATGCCCGACGGTTTGGATCTCCTTTAATCTAAACAATCACTCCCGGGGGCGGTTCTCAGAGTCGTCGGAAAGCAGCCGCTCTTCTAATCAGTCAAATTTTGCGCAAAGCTGGTTGTGCGCCGTCGAATGTCGCCCCGCCTAAGCAGTGTGCTTGATATCAATACGTAGTTCATTTGGGTGTAATAACAGGGCGAGATCACAGCTGCGGGACATGGACGTTATCGCAACTCAGCCCCATACGACCGGATATCTAATGCTTTTGGCTCTGTCGGTATGGACCAATAATGTGCGTCACACCACCTAGAGCCTTAATCTCATCGGTACACAAGCGTCGTTTCGTACCATGGCTCGGAAACTGCGCCTATTTCTCCTCAATATTTCGGGATAATGCAATGCCTCGCTTAACCCGGAGCCGACTTCCACCCATTTCTGGAAGGGAAAAAAAAAAAACCCCTTTCGGACTCGGGTTCCGACCACTGCGAATAAATGCATCAATCATAGGTCCAGTAGAGGGAAGACGGCGGCATGCATTCTCTACCCATGATTGCCAGGCCAAATGTATCATCCAAGAAAAAGAATTCACGTGCCGTGTGCTGGCATGTTCTCCCCACTACAATTTCATATGCCCAAAAGAGCGGGGACTTATGCCATAGTGGGCCACGATCCTCGTGAACAAATTACACTCGTGGACCACCCGGCGATCTTTGCTTGAAAGTTCCGGGCGAGGCCACTTGGGCAGTAAATTTCCGCCTACCAGCGCCCTCGTTCTCTCGATAGATACTATATCGCTGGCAAAAATCATAAGATCGACCCTTTTAGAGACGGGGGCCAAGACATCCCGAGTTATCCGCTCGGCCCGCTGCTGCAACCTTCAAAGTTATTCTCGATATTGTTTCTGCTGTTTGATATTCGCAAACTCTTTTCTTTGTGTGGGAGGCATCTCGGCTATTGTTGCCCATCGTTCCCGGCTGCATCGTGAAGTTCGCCGCCGTGGAGAGGCTAATACCGGCCTTCAAATGATATCTCCTGCAGGTCGGATTCTTCTTCGAAGGCCAAGTTCCAGGGGTCAAGCTTTCTTGGCAGATTGGACGAGCGTTCATCCCTGTCCAGGATAGCTTGTTTCCCCGTCAGTTTCAGACAGAAAGATTGCATTGCATTAAGCCGTCGGCTAAAATCCGACAATTGACGCTTATTCTGCCCCGCCGTGCCCCCTTTCCAGAACAACCATGCACATGATGATGATGATGACGATGATGATATTTAACGCCTGATCAGTCTATCTAGGTAGCACAAGACGCCTGCTCAGTCTATCTCTACTGCTAGCCCAGGATCCCTCTGCCAAGGGGTCCTGGGCGAAACAACGTCCCCGCTAAACAGTGCGAATCCCATATCATGAGCCTATTTTTCAGTGTTTTCCTCCCAAGAATAACAACCATGCACATGGTATGTGGGGTTACGACGCCATCGGGTTCTGTGTGCCGGTGAGGTCAAGCCGCGTTTGAGGTAGAATGCATGCAAGAGGCATCCTATCACTAATGATCTGAATCGGCAGTTCCTTCGGAGCGCGGTGACACCTTCACGGATATCACCCGCGGTATAAATGCACTCAACCCCGTCGTCCCCACGTTGGAAACGCCTAGCGTATGTGCAGGCATGGCACATATCATCGCATACCCATCACAGCAGTCATGAAGTTCACCGCTATCGTCTCGGCCTTGGGCCTGGCCGCCTCTGCTGCCGCCGCCTCGCTCCAGCAGGTCAACGACTTTGGATCGAACCCCAGCAACGTCAAGATGTTCATCTATGTTCCCGACAAGGTGGCATCTAACCCTGCAATTGTCGTCGCTATCCATTACTGCACTGGCACTGCACAAGCCTACTTCAGCGGCACCCCTTACAAGACACTGGCCGACCAGAAGGGTTTCATTGTTATTTACCCCCAATCGCCATACTCAGGAACCTGCTGGGATGTCTCCTCAAAGGCAACTCTGACACATAACGGCGGGGGCAACAGCAACTCTATCGCCAATATGGTTACTTACGCCCTGGACAAGTACAAGGCCGACGAGTCCAAGGTTTTCGTCACAGGATCTTCGTCTGGTGCTATGATGACTGTAAGATAAAGAACCCGCCCTCCCCGGCTAACCTTTTCTTTAAGTTTAAGCACTAGTCAGGCTAATCGCTGACAAACAATTGTAGAACGTTATGGCCGCGACGTACCCCGAGCTTTTTGCTGCCGGTGTTGTCTACAACGGTGTGCCTGCGGGCTGCTTCTATACAGGCACCGTTAACGGCTGGAACTCCGACTGCGCACATGGCAACGTGAAGAAAACCGCCAGCGAGTGGGCAGAGGAGGTTGAAGACGCCGATCCCTCCTCCAACGGTACTCGCCCGCGTATGATGATCTACCACGGCAGCGTGGACACTACCTTGTACCCAGCCAACTACCAGGAAACGATTAAGCAGTGGTCTGGCGTCTTTGGCTATAACCCTGACAAGCCTGAAAGCTCTGAGCAGAACACCCCGCAGACCAGCTACCGCACCGATGTGTTCGGTGATCACCTTACCGGTGTCTGGGCGACTGGCGTTGGACACACCGTGCCTGTCCGGGGTGCCGACGATATGATGTTTTTCGGCTTGTGAGAAGGGGAAGAAGAGCGGTGGTATCACATTATTCTTGAACATATTTCCAATTCTTACTCTCGCCAAATAGTCCTGTAAATATATAGTATGATCTGCAAAGAAAGGCCGGCATTAAATCAAGCTCACCGATGCATATCTGTAGATCATACAGAGTATATATATATATATATATATGTCCGTGCTCCACGGCTAGAACCGATGTAGATCAGACTCGTCGTTTATATGGAGCTATTTAAGACCTACACCAGGCCTGTTCTACTTCGTACTACCAAGTTTGCATCTACAAAAAGGGAAGACTAAGGACTTGAGCTTGCCTATATGTGAAGAATCATGTGTGTACAGTGATTATACTTGATTTAATTAATTACATGTGTTGTGTATATCTCTATGGCGTGCGTTGCTACAGCACTATCTATTACTGTTGCGATGCTGACCATCGCCTGTAACGATCGGATTTACCGCCTTACCTCCGGTAACCAATTGCTGGCTAATTCTCAGCCAACGGACCGTTGGATCCACCAAGAATTGGGAGCAACTATTAACTGGCTGTTCAACCAGCCAGCCCACGATAGTTACCCTTCTTTTCTTCACGCATAATAGAGATCAACAGTCACCCCTAATATTTGTTAACTACTACTAATACGTATAGTTAACTGTATCACTAATACACTAGTGATACTAACAGTCACCTTAGACAAAATGCACATAATATTAGATTTACCTACTTTTAGGTAGAAAAATCTATTTTATTAATCAATGTAGTATATAGCTCACATTGGCTGATTATATAAGTGTTGCAATGTTGACTATCGCAGATAAATATCAGAGTTATCAGGTTAACCCTAATGACTCATCGCCGGCAAATCCTTAGATATTTAGCCATAGATTCTCCAAGGATTTATAGGCAATAAGTTAGTTATTTAACTAACTAACCTATAATAATTATCCTTTTTTTCTTTATATATAATAGAGAACTATAGTTACCTCTAACGTATATGCATAGTAAGTAGTGCATTATAGTAAGTAGCGTATATCTACCTTATTTCTACTAGCTTTATCCTTATATTAACCTTTCTCTATATATAACAATAGAATCCTCTTCTTAAGAAAGCTAAATTATCTTTGTAATTATAGCTATCTAAAAAGACTAAAATCTATCTGTACAAAAGGTAGCCTTTATCTATAATGTGCCTAAAACTACACTCTATTATTAACGCGCTAGAAAAGTTATATAAGCTAAGACACGTTTAAAATTAATAAAGATAACTATATCTAAAGAGGAGGTAATTCTTAAAAAGGTTATTAACCTAATTAATTAAGGATTTCCTTTATAATAAGAAGATATATAAGATATAGCTAATTAACTTCTTAATATATATAATAGGATATATATTAGACCTTAATAGGTAGAGAACTTTATATAATAATAACCCTAATTAAAAATATAATTTTAACGTTAGATTAACTATTAGAGGGCCTTAGCTAAGGATCCTATGATTATATAAGGCTAGTTTACACTTATATAAAATATAATTATAAAGTATAAGATATAGGATTATAATATCTATAATTTTAATAAGACTAGGTTCTTAATAGAAATACTATTGTATATAAAGGTTATTATAACTTTTAACTAACGTAGAAGGCCTTATATAAAGTAGCCTAGTAATTATAAATAGGTTTCTATTATTTAAGGTATATATATAGATAGCTAGGTAATACTTTTATATATTATTATAAAAGGTAAATATTACCTTCTGTTATAGTACTTTAATAGTAAATTTTTAGCTATATAGTGTATTTACCTAAGTAAAAACAGATAGACTATAAACAAGATTAGCCTAGATTAGCTAAAGTACTTTAATTAGTATATAAAGTCTTATATAAAGGGTACTTATTACCTTCTAATCCTAGATAGCTATAATAGCTATAAATTAACTAAATTTAATAACTACTATAAGGAAAAAGGTATTATTACTTTATATATACCTCCTTATTTATTATATAAGCTTTAGCCTTTTAATATTAGCTATTTTAGCCCTTTAAAGCACTTATATAGTAAAGAAATTAAGAAAATAATATAGATATAAATTATATATATTACTAAAGATAACTTCTTTTTTACCTTTAAAGTAGTATTCTTTACTTTAATAAGAGAAATAAATATATAAGTAGGTTTTTAATAGGCTAGTCTTATACCTTTTAATCCTAAAGTTATTATTTTTTACCTAGATTTTAAGCTAAAGACACTAACACTAGTTAACTTATATCTAACTAGCTTAGGCTTATAGGACCTAAAGATACTAATAATAGTAATTAAAGGTATATAAAGCTCTACCTTATTAAAAAAAAAGATTAAGGACTATTAAGGAAGTTTACTAACACTAATATATAAAATAATTAACTTATAGTTAAAAGGTATTAGTAAGTTAGTATATTAACTTACTATTATTAAGGCAGAGAACTATTAACTTTATATAAGAATAAAAGTACTTAGTAAGCACTAGAGGGCTAAAAAGACCTAACTATATCTTAGAGAATTACTTAATATAGCTAAAGTAGAGGTACTACAAGGAGAAAAGGACGTTATTAAAGCTAGAGGTAAGAAAATATCCTAAAAGGGGGGTTATACAGAGAGTAGTAAACCACTTGTATAATAATATAGTAATTACAGGAAGACTAGATATAACGCATAAACCTATAAGGTAGTTTAGGATACTAATAAAGAATAAGGTAATATATATTTTTAATTAATTTTATATAATTTAGTTAAATTAAGTTATTAAAAAGATAGAAAGGTAGGTAGATATACGCTACTTACTATAATGTACTACTTACTATATATATATATTATTATTTATTAATTACTACTAATATATATAGTTAACTATATTAACTTACCTCTTAGTATTACTAATACTAATTAGTAGTTAACTTTACTATTAACTATATAAGTTAACTTTATTATCTAAACTATAGATTAGTAAAGACTATAAGAAGAGGTAATTATTACTAGTTAATTATTTATATACCTAGAGTAAGTAAAGACTAAAAAATACCTCTATAAATACCTTTACTATAATATTATACTAATTACTTATTATAATAGGTTAATTAATAGATGTATAACTAGTCTCTTTAACTAGTAAAAACCCTATTAATTTATATCTATTATATAAGCTTTATTACCTTTAGAGAAGCACTCTTAACTATAAAAAACCTTTTACTTTATATACCTATAGCTAACTAGTAATTATTTACTATATCTTATTTATTATAAGCTCTTTAGCTTACTAACTTCTTTTTCTTATATATATACTCCTTTTACTAACTAATAGTGTTAATAAGTTACTAATATAATAGCCTATTATTTCTTCTCTTTTTACTAACTAATAGTGTTAATAAGTAGCTAATATAATAGCCTATTATTTTTCCTTAAGTTATTTACCTATAAAAGTATATTTTTCTTTAACTATTTATACTACTAGTAGTAATCTCTCTAATAAACGTATACGCCTTTTAGTCTACTAGATAAAGGTAAGTAAGAAATAAGGGTAAAGCCTTTTATAAGAGTAAAATAGATAGAAAAGTAAAGTAAATAAGAGTAGAAAAAAATAGTCTAGTGCTCTCTTTTTAGCTCTAGTTAACTTTATCTTTGTTTTCTTTTACCTATTAATAATAAAATAAATAAAAAATATAAAAGATTAATATCCTTCTCCTAAATTAACCTAATAGTAGATAAATCTTTCTTATCTACTACTATTACTATTACTATTATTAACTTCTTCTTTCTCTTTTTTGTCCCTATAGTATCTCTATAACTATAGATAACTTCTAATTCTTTATTAATAGTGTTAAAAACACTAATTAACCTTACGCTTAGGATCTTTTTACTTATAAAGTACTCTAGCTTTTTAGTTTAAATAAAGGTATAATACTATCTACTAAGCTAAATAATTTACTAAAGTATATATTATTTAATAATAATTAACTTTAGGTCTATAAATTACCTCTAGAAGGTTATTAGATAGTTATTAACTATTATAGGCTACTATAAGTCTTACTTAGTTACTTTTTACTATTCCTTAGAATAAATATTTTAAGGTTACCTTTATTCTATAGTTATAGTCTAATAAATTACTAGCTATTATATGCCTAAACTTCTAGTATATTATCCTTAGTCTAAAGGACTTTAAGCTTGTCTATTAAAAGATATAAAGATCTAGAAACCTTTGTTACTATATATTTATTTATTATAGTGTTACTATAATTAATAGAATATAGATAAGTAAGGTATTTAAGTATATAACTACTATATATAGCTTCTTTAT
>NW_026850683.1:0-80696 GCF_030913465.1 Colletotrichum navitas
AAAAAAAAAGGCGTGGGAAACCTAGTTGTAGTGTATTCTGTACAAAGCCCAGCAACTGTCTCCTAATCCCCTCCTCTTAACCCCTCCCCCACCCCGCACCGATGACAGCTCTCCCCCATATTCAAATGATAACTGGAGCCACGTCCAGGCGGGAGTCTCGACCGCCATGGCAGGGAGATGGCGCATGGACGCGGGTAAATGTCATAGGATAATCACCGGCGTGGAGCCCTTCTCTCTGGCTCCAGATCCAGCCGGAAGAAGGTCCTGCTACTAGAGGCGCCCGCAATGACAGTCGGTCGCACAGAACACCGCGCGTTGCCGGCAGCTATCCCATCCCATCCCCGGGAGAGAAACAGACAGACACATACACCGTCTTGCTTGTAGTCTCAAGCCAACTTCCGACGTATTCCCCATTGTAATCGCGTCCACATCTCCTCTCTCACCCCGCCCAATCGTGATCTGTCACGCTGTCCTGCGGGACTGGCCCGCAGTCATAGCTATATAATCCATTGCGCGCCGACCCACGATACCCGGGGAGCCTGTTCGCTGTCCTCTGTCACCATCCCACGTCTCGGTCCTTCCCTGTTCGCTTCTGTGCTTCTCCAAAGATACCCCTAGACATTCTGTTTAGGTTGTAGCTTCTGTTACGATCGCTGTGACGACCCTCTCCGTCTCTCTTCCTCTTGGTGAAACCGACCTCTCAAAGACCGACCGCCCCTCACCAAACTCCCCCCTCCACCTCCCCCGCACAACCCGACAACCCGACAACCCATCCATCATGGCCGGCATTGAAGGCAAAAGCGTGAGCTTCAACCTCCTCGACGACGGGCTACCCACCCCGCGCGTTAGGGGACCCCCCGTCGGAAACACGGCGCTGACGAGTCGCAGAACCTCTCCTTTATCCTCAACAAGCCCCACGACGTCGAGTTCGCCGAGCGACCCGTCCCCAAGCTCTCCGACCCCCACGATGTCCTCGTCGCCGTCAACTACACGGGAATCTGCGGCTCCGACGTGCACTACTGGGAGCACGGCGCCATCGGCCACTTCGTCGTAAAGGACCCCATGGTCCTCGGCCACGAGTCGGCCGGCACCGTCGTCCAGGTCGGCGAGAACGTCAAGACTCTCAAGGTCGGTGACCGAATCGCCCTCGAGCCCGGCTACCCGTGTCGCCGCTGCGGCGACTGCCTGGCCGGCACCTACAACCTCTGCCACGAGATGCGGTTCGCCGCCACCCCGCCGTACGACGGCACCCTGGCCGGCTTCTGGGTCGCCCCCTCCGACTTCTGCTACAAGCTGCCCGACAACGTCTCCCTGCAGGAGGGCGCCCTGATCGAGCCCCTGGCCGTCGCCGTCCACATCACCAAGCAGGCCCGCGTTCGTCCGGGCGCCTCCGTCGTCGTCATGGGCGCCGGCCCCGTCGGCCTCCTCTGCGCCGCCGTCGCGCGGTCCTTTGGCGCCACAAAGGTCGTCAGCGTCGACATTGTCCAGTCCAAGCTCGACTTCGCGCGGGGTCTGGCCTCGACCCACACCTACCTCTCGCAGCGCATCCCGGCCGAGGACAACGCCAAGGCCATCATCGAGCAGTGCGACCTCGGCGCCGGCGCCGACGTGGTCATCGACGCCAGCGGCGCCGAGCCCTCGATCCAGACGAGCCTGCACGTCGTCCGCATGGGCGGCACCTACGTCCAGGGCGGCATGGGCAAGGCCGACATCAACTTCCCCATCATGGCCCTGTGCCTGAAGGAGGTCACGGCCCGCGGCAGCTTCCGCTACGGCCCGGGCGACTACAAGCTCGCCATCGACCTCGTCGCCAACGGCAGCGTCAACGTCAAGAAGCTCGTCACCGGCATCGTCGAGTTCAGGCAGGCCGAGGAGGCCTTCAAGAAGGTCAAGGAGGGCCAGGTCATCAAGATCCTCATCGCCGGCCCCAATGAAAAGGTCGACGGCAGCTTCAGCACCGAGGTCGACCCCGCCAAGGCGGCCGAGGGCGGCAGCCAGGGCGGATGCTGCTAGAGGACCGGTCTCCCGGCGGCCCAATAGCAGGTAAAAGACAGAGAGGCACAAGACAACAGAGATGACTAGCGAAGCGGGTGGTGATGGAAAAGTGGGCGTCCGGGCGGGTTTCGCAGTGTATTTTTCGTGACGCATGCAGCATAGCATGTATGGTTTTTATGACATTCAGGTGGCATGTATATATGGGTTCACGATCGACAATGATCCAGATAATTGTTCCAATCAAGCTGTTTGCCTGTCCTCTCGGCCGTCACTTTTGCTGGTCCCGGCCACGGAGGGAGGACGTAGGCATCGAGATAGGCGGTTCATCGCCGTTGATCAGACCCAAGCCACGCAAATTCTCAACCCTAGTCTAGCATCTCCGCGCGGGTCTTTCGCGTCATGCGACATTCACGCCCGTGCAGAGTCGGCGTCGGCTCCTGAAACGTAACACAAGGCAATGATCGCCGGTCGACACAGGCAGAGCACTTTGCCAAGCCATGAATGGGGTCGTAGATATCGATCGTATGTGCGTGTCTGTATATTTAACTGTCTACGGATACCCTCACTGAGACCGTGACTCACTGGCAGGGCAGGGGTCTCTTCCTATCTCCGCGACTCGCCAACCTTATTCCCTCCCCCCCCCCCCCCCCCAATTACACTACTTGATAGGGGACCTACTATGTATCCGTAGGCAGCCATCAAATACGGCCAACAAATACCTAGATGAGGACTCTGCCCTGCGCAAAACTCCACATATTCCCGTTCAGCTGAAGACGCCACGAAGCCACGGAGCTGCACTAGTGAACTTGAGCGTCCACTGCAGGGTCCCGAACCGGCCTAGCCCGGACGCCTCCGGGACCCACACCTCGCCCGTTCCGCCCTTTAACCCATGTCAGCGCGGAATCTTAATTCTCTCGGCCTGGCCTCCGGGTATCGGATTGGACAGTCAATCCTCAGACATCGACTCACACACATACATGCAAGAGGGCCCAGTCACAACAACAACAACAACATAAACGCTCATGTCGTGACTTCTTTATTACATGCCATCTTGCCGGGCGCGTACCTTTTCCAGTCGGCCCGCACCTACAAGCCCCTATGTACCAGACAGACAGAGAGCCATGTCTATCTTGCAGACGAGCTGAGCCTGCCCTCGCACTCTACAATCCCTGCCCCGGAGTCTGCCTCACGGCCGCTTCAGGCTTGGGCCTTAGTAGCTCAGCGATTTGCAGCAGGCAGCTGGGCGTTTTCTTCTCACCCCCGTCCATCACTATCCCCTTAGCGGAACGAGCCTCGAAAAAGCCTGCCCTTGCGGATGCAGGCTACCTAATGGCGCCCGGGAGCCTCATGCAAGCTTCGTGGGGCTGGCGCGCGTCACAAAGTAGTAGCAGCGAGTAAAACAATAACATAAAAAATAAAAAAACAAGACCTCTGTGGCGTGTCACCGGCGTCTCCTCTCAGGCACACGAGGCATGGCTGACAAACGAACAAGAAATGGAGGCGGGGAGGCATGGAACGAAATGGCTTGCCCATCCCCTGGCTAGAGGCAGGATAGGAGAGGCATAATTGGGGGGGTAACGATGTCGGCGGCTGGTCCTATCCCCCTCCTCTTCCATACCCTCGCGTCCCCTCCCTTGACTCGTCTATGCCACATCGTATGAAGGTCTCAGCCCATAAGTAAACCGATCACCTCGCTCCTCCTTCACGGCATTCTTGTAATCCTCCGTCCTTGGCCGTCACCTCGACCTAATCACTCGTGATATTCCCTTCACTGCACGTCGCGTGTCCATCGCGAACGCATAGGCCGTCGGTCACTTCGACGCCTGTTTCCTCCTGCTTCAACCCCATCTCGAGCGCTGCTTATCGACTACCACAGCACCCTCCCCTTTCCCCTTCTTACTGCCCAGGCGCAGACATCATGAACAACATGCAGCAACAGCCTCCGATGCAGGCGCAGCCGCAAGTCCAGGCTCAACCCCAGGTCCAGCCTCACCAGCAGCAGTATACGCCCCATGCCTCCACCAGCACGCCGCCTCCCATGATCGTGACGCCGGCCTGGATGGCCGCAATCCGCGGCGTCCAGTTCTTCCTCGCCATCGTCATCCTCGGCCTCTCGGCCGCAATCATCCACTGGGTCTACATGGACGAGCTCGGCCTCGCCGTCGCAATTGTATGTCCCGAGTTCAACGGCAGATCTTCGTCCATTCCCTTGCCCGCAGCAACACATTCTTCCAACCAAAGAAACCACCAAACCTCCCCCACTCAACACCACGAGACACATCTTGAGCCGTCACTAACACAGCCCGCAGTCCCTCTTCACCTGGATCATCGTCCTCTACGCCGTCCTGACCGAGAAGGTCCCCTCCGCCCGCAGCCTCTACCACACCTACGCCGTCCTCGCCCTCGACCTCTTCCTCGTCATCCTCTGGCTCGCGACCATGGGCGCCAGCGCCGCCCGCCGCGCCACCTTTGTCGTGCCCGTCACGGCATCGTGCTCCTCGGACGGCTCGGCCGTCAACTCGGGCCGCTGCACCATCTTCAAGCGCTACATCGTCATGAGCCAGGGCGCCCTCGCCATGCTCGCCGCCGTCGCCGGCCTTTCGGCCCTGCAGTTCATCTTGTTCCTCGTCACCTTCATCTGGACCCTCGTCCAGTTCGTCCGGTGGCGCAAGCTCAACGCCCCCGCCGCCAACGCCAACGCCAGCCAGGGGGAGATCCAGATGGAGCCCAAGCAGCCCTTCGTCACGCAGCAGACGGCGTACCAGCAGCAGCCGCAACAACAACAACAACAACAACAACAACAGCAGCAGCAGCAGTTCTATCCTCAGCAGCACCCCCAACAGACGACCTCGCCTGCCCCTACCTACGTCCAGCAGCAGCCCCCCCAGCAATATCAAGAGATGCCCGGCCAGCAGCAGCAGTACCCCCAGCAGACAACATCACCGGCCCCGACTTACGTCCAGCAGCAGCCGCAGGAGTACCAGCAGTACCAGCAACAGCAGTACCCAGGCCAGCCCTACGCCCCCTCGCCGAGCAGCTCGCCGGCGCCGGTTCAGGGGCAGACGCATGGTTACCCCCCGCAAGAGCTCCGGTGAGCGCGGCCAAGTAGTGGAGGCTGATGAAGAAGGACCGACGAGAGAGGGTGTATTGCGTTGGGTGAACTTGGGGGGGGGGGGGGGGGGTTCTAATGTGTAATATGAATCAAAGCCTTCTTTTTCCCCCCGAACGACTCACTTATTGCTTTGTTCTTTGGAGGGGCTTTACCCGTTGGGATGACGAAAGAACCCCCCCCCCCCCCCCCCCCCCCCCAGGAGAGGATTGGGGTTGTGCTTTTTGGTTTCCCAGGCTTGAATGATACCTACTCATTTTCATTTTTTCCAAGAAAGCTAATCAAGATCAATTTGTGAGATCCAACCTGTTCTGCAAATCAGAATGATCACGTTACCGGGATATCATCAACAGAGTAAAACAATACCATTGTTGTCTCCTGCTGCTACGATGAGTGCTACTGGCTGATTGATATCCGCACTTGGGCGAGGAGGAGAGGCATGCATTGGCTATTATTCCCATCACTTTTCGACACAGCGACTGCTCCTTTCTCCGACATGTTTTCCCCCTCTTAAACTTCAATACATTTCAATACCAAGCTGGGCCATCAGTTCAGCATACCGAGGTACCTCGTCTCGATCTTGGTCTCCTTGCTCGCCCCCCTGACCCCGATTCTGACGACCTCCCCCGGGACGATGTCGACGAGGTTGTCGCTGAAGACCACATCGTCACTTTCCACCTCCAGCGCGACGCCCTTGACGGGCACCTCGGCGCTGACCTCGACCGCGCCGCCGCCGTCGGCCAACTCCGCCTTCAGGCTCTTGGGCTTCTGCAGGTGCAGATACTTGAGCGGCTCGGGCCAGTTGACGTACCTCGCGATTTGCTCACCGTCCCGCACGAGGTACGCCGCCACGACCGTCCGCCCCTCGTCGCCCGCTCGCCTCACGGGCACCTCGAACGCCGCCATCTCGGTGGACCTGTTCTCCGGCAGGACGAAGCCCCTGTCGACGGTCTCGTTGTACGTCTCCTCGCCCGTCTCGACATCCCACGCCTTGACGACCAGATCGACGGTTAGGTTCTCGAGCTGCAGGTTCGAACCCCAGATCTCGACGCGCGTCTTGGTGTCGATGTCGACGCGCGTGTACTTGTCGCGCGGGTGCTTGTGCTCCGTCCGCGTGATGCCAATCGAGATGGGCGCCATCTCGCGCTTGACGGTGTAGTAAGCGTGCTTGGGGCGGAGGTAGTAGTCGCAAATGGCCCACGACGTAACGGGCCAGCAGTCGTTGATCTGCCACACAAGCGCGCCGCCGCAGTACTCCCTGCCGGGGCCCTTCCACTGGCGCTTCCACAGGCGGTACGCCGACGCAAGGCACTCGGCCTGCATGAGCTGGGTGCAGTACACAAAGTGCTCCAGCGGGTCCGGGGCGTAGCGGAAGTTCTCGACGAGGTACAGGGCGATGCGGCGCTCGTGGCCGTCGGCCTTGTTGTGGAAGTCGACGGTCGAGGACTGCGGGTAGCGGTCGGGGTCGTCCTTACCCTTGGGCAGGTATGCGTCGATGGTCTTGACCGAGGGAAAGGCCTCCATGCCGAACTCGGATACGAAGCGACCGACGAGCTTGTCAAAGTTTTGGTACTTTTCCTGGCTGCCGTGCCAAACGTTCCACTGGTGCAGGTCGCCGACGGTCGGGTCCCTCGTGTCCTCGCCGCTCCAGGGGCTGCCAAAGTGGTAAAAGGTGTCGGGGATCAGGTCCTTGCACGCGTCGGCGAGGACCTTTTCGTAAATGTACCGCGCGGGGAAGTCCGTCTTGAGCCAGCTCTCGGCGTCCTTGTTGGCGAGGTCGTACGTCAGGTTCTCGCTCTCGGCGTACTGGTAGTCCTCGTTGTTGCCGGCCCAGATGACGATGGACGGGTGATGGCGCAGCATCTTGAGGTTCTCCCTTGCCTCCCGGTCGATGGACTGCAGGAGCTCCGGCCAGGCGGGGTAGTTGCCGCAGCCGAACATGAAGTCCTGCCAGACCAGGATGCCCAACTCGTCGCAGGCATCGTAGAAGGCCGGCTCCTCGTAGATACCGCCGCCCCAGACGCGGACCATGAACTGGTTGCCTTCAGCCAGCAGGCGGATCCAGTCGTAGTACCTCTCCTTGCCGATACGGGGGATGAAGTTGTCGGCGGGAATCCAGTCGCTACCGCCGCAGAAGATGGGGATGTTGTTGACCTGGAAGAAAAAGGATGTGCCCGGCTGCTCCTTGAGGGGGCGCTGCACCAGCTCGACCTTGCGGATGCCAATCTTCTTGGAAAGCGTGTCGATCTCGTCACTGCCACCGAGGAGGGTGGCTGTGACGGTGTACAAGGGCTGCTTGCCGTAGCGGACGGGGTACCACAGAGCAGGGTCTTGGATCTGGAAGGTGGCCGAGGTGCCGGCGTCCGCCTCAGCCTCGACAGTCTCGGAGGCGAGAGATTTGCCGTCGAGGGAGACGTCAAAGCGGACTTTGGTAGCCTTGCCCTCAGTGGTCGCATGGGCGACAACCGTGGCGCTCTTGAGGGAATCGTCGAGGGTGGTTTCGAAGTAGAGGTCAGAGATACGGGACTCGTAGATCTCGAGGTTGATAGGCCTCCAGGGGCCGCAGGTCAGAAGGGTCGGGCCCCAGTCCCAGCCCTGAGAAAGGTCAGCCAATGAAAGCACCATTAGTATCAGAGACTGGGGAGAACGCACCCAGTGATATTGGGCTTTGCGGACAGCCAGTCTCGAGTTGTCGCCGTTCCAGCATCCCCACTTGTGGTCGGGGTGCTTCTCGACCAGCTTCCAGCCGCGCAGGTAAGCACTGTCAAAGGTGATGACGAGCTCGTTGTATCCATCCTTTCTGAGCACGGATGTGACGTCAACTCGCTCTGGGGTAAACATGTTGTCCGTCTCGAGGATGGTCTTTCCATTGAGGACAACGGTAGCAAAGGTGTCGAGGCCCTCGAAGGCCAGCACGGCCCTGGCGCCTGCGGGGACGGCCTCAGCAGCGAAGGCGGTCCTGTACAGCCATTGCCTCTCGCCGACCCATTGGACGTCGAGCTCGTTCTTGCCGATGAAGGGGTCGGGGATGACGTTGTGGTGAATGAGGTCGAGGTGGATGTTGGTCGGGAACTGGCTGACGGCGAGAAGCTCGCTGTCGTCCTTGTCGGCCTGCTTGAACTGCCAGTTCTTGTCGATGGGGATGACGGTCCTGGACGCCATGGTTTGGGGCTGGTGGTGGCGGCTGGGACGAGTGTTAGCAGCGGCACAGGTGCGGATGAGGTCTGGAAGAAGACGCATCGTGGCAGGCGCTTGAATTGGGGTGCGATGGTGTACCGATTGGCGGAGTCGCGGCGTCGAAGACTCACCAGTTGAAGCACAGGTTAATGGCAGGCGCACTAATTACAATGAAGCCCGACGGGGGAGAGAGCGCCGAGCGTCGGTGCCCCGCGGCGGATGGCGGGGTAGATACGGGGTAAGGTGACGGGGGGTCAATTGAGCGGCTGGCTTCCGTATGAACTAATAGATAAAAGATACGGGGTCTTTTGAGCTGGATCTCTATCTGCGTCCAACATAAGCTGAAGTTGGGACAGTGTCTCATCCAAGGTGAGATGAAGAAACATTTGCTCGAGGGGTGGAAGGGCGGCATGTGTCGTCCTTCATATACTCACTCACTCACTCACTCACTCACACTCATGTGTCTCACTTTACTGCTCGTCCTTTTTCTCTCTCCTACAATTTCTATCATTCATGAATGTATGCCGCCATCACCTCCCCTCGCATTACCTCCCTTCACGTCTTGCTCCTGACGCAGGACCAACATGGCAATTCCAGGGGTGAGGAGGCAGCTCCCACTTGGCCCAGTCTGAACGACGGGGCAACATCCGCCGAGATTCATCTACATTCCCTCAACAACCCACGCAGTTTCTCTCTCTCTATCGCACCCCTTTCTAGCCGCATCAAGTTCCGCCCTCGCACACACCATTCCCCCCCCTCTCTGGCCCAAGAGGTACGCGCGCGGAGAATAAGGGGCGTCTCTTTTCTCCAACAGGCACAAAACATCAAAGCAAGGCTTATACGAAGTACACCGTCGTGACCCTTGCTGGATCAAGTCGATGGGCTGCATCCGGAGGAAGACAACGCACATGGCTACCGCCCTGAGGAAGCCTCATCGTGATGCTCCTTTATGCTAGCCACATGACCTAACGCTGGAAGAAGAAGGAGATGATCATGATGAAGATGGCCTGTCTCTCTACTCAGTCTAATCGAAGGGGTCCAGCACAGAGTCAACGGTCCGCCTCCCCTACTGGAGGACCACCATTACCCCAAAAAACTAAGCCCCAGAAAAGAAAAGAAAAAAGAGGCTAATCCCCCGAATTCCTCATCTGCAGCTTTAGTGAAGTATCGTACCAGTGGGGTCCTTTCACGGAGGAAGGCCTTCCGTTTGCCTTTTTGGAACCTCGACTGGAGGGGACGGCTGCATCATCATTCTCCGACCATGTTTCCACGTCCCAGAAGATATAGCCTCATGACGAACCGACGTCCAAGGGAAGAGTGCTCCACATAATACCGTAAATCTTTTGGGTATCATGTTTACCTACCTAGCCAAGGCATGCAGCTGCAGCGCACGTGAACTAGACTCGATATGAGGAGGCCATTTTCTCTCCCACCACGTCCCCCGAGTGGACATGCATTGGGACGGATGCATTACCGCCGAACCGATACGACTTTCGCCAGAACGTCGTGAAAGGCTTAGCTTCGTCTATACATGTGACATTGTATTCATCGACTTGTGCCAGAATCTTGATATAATGAAAGGTCTGTCATTAACATATGTGGCTGTAAGAATGTGTATGTGTACGACCGTCCCCGATGTGGGGGACGAGGTATCTATCCCGAACGCCAGCTTCCATATTTCCTCCGACTTGTGGAGCGAACATGGTCCCTCCATCGTCAGGTAAACCAAATCCAAACAGCATCCCGGCCCCCGCCAGCTTGTATCCCGATCCGGCGATGGGCCTTCCCATGAAAACTCCTTGCAAAACTCCATTCCCCAAGAATAGCATCCTTTGTCTCAAGCCAGCAGATCCTCGCTCTCTCGGAGGAAAACAAAAACAAAAAACAAAGGCTGCCTCCGAGTCTTCTTGTCGTCCTGCTTCTGGTGGTTTCAGCAGCAGTTGTTGCCTCTACGTCGGTTCGTCAACGTGAAAACCTCTTCCCAATCACGCAAACCCCAGTTCGCGCCGCTGCGCGTGTTTCGCCTGCCCTTTCGCCTGCGGAGTCCACCAGCCTCGTCGAGCGTCGCGCCCGTCATGGAGCTCTTGATGCTTGCCACGTCGCTGGCGCCCGCATTCCACCCTCCGCCGTACCCGTCGCCGTACTGAATGCCGCTCATCGGGTCGTCCGGGTCGATGTCGCCCAACTCGATCTTGGTGAGAATCATCCTCGCAAGCCTCGCAAAGATCTCGTCCACATTCTCACCATTGAAGGCGCTCGCCTCCATCACCACGGGGATCCCGACCGTTCCCGCCCATCTGTTTGCGTCCACGTTGCTGACCTCTCGACCCTCTGGCGCCTCGCTGGCTTTCTGTTGCGTGCCGAGGGATGGCACCATGGTACCTCCGGATCCTGCGGAGCCATTCGCAAAGTATGACATGGAACCGACACTGCTCGGCGTTGGCGGGGGTAGGCTCGTGTCGACGAGGAGCTCGGATGCTAGATCAAGCTTGTTTCCCACCAGAAGGCAAGACAAGTTGGGAGATGCCAAGGCGCGGGCGTCATTAAGGAACGGTTGTAGTCCGCGGAAGCTGCTGTGATTCGTGACGTCATAAACGAGAATGGCGCCGGCGGCGCCGCGGTAGTAGGATCGGGAAACGGAGCGGAATCGTTCGGTGCCGGCCGTGTCCCAGAGCTGCCCAACCCAAACATGTCAGTATGGCGGTCTCCTCGGAGGGGAACAACGTGGCAGCCATACCTGTAGCTTGATCCGTTTCCGCCGGGAACCGGTGCCGACCTTGATGATCTTGCTTGCGAACTCGACACCGATGGTTTGGGACGATAAAACTCTCCACTCGTTCTTGACGAAGCGGTGAAGCAAACAGGACCTGTTTCGCAGGGCCGTCGTTAGTTGCTTGCTCTGAGCTAACGTGCACCACGGGAGTCGGTGGCCTCCTGCTCTCATCCGGAACGTCGATGCAACTTACTTTCCCGTGCCGCTCGGCCCCAGCAAGATTATCTTGGCCAGGTAGTCGTACATGCTACCCAGCTCCTGCGCAGCCCGTCAGTAATGTGTTCTTCGTCGTGCGATCGATGTCAGGGGTCTCCTGACCTCGCCGGCGGGTCCGCTGCTGTCCTCGCTCGCGGCACTGGAGCGACGCGGTCTCGTCATCGTGGCTGTATGGAATGTTTGCCGCAGTGCGATATGGTGGTGGTGGTGCGATGCGGTGCGGTACGGTGCGGTGTGCAATCGGAAAAGTCGGGCAACGGCGCGGCAGCGATAAGGACGAGGACGGTAAGGGGATCGATCGTACAGTCGGCTGGTTGATAAGCGGAGATAGCGGAAAGGAATGAAGAACTGGCAGGCGACGTTGAGGTCGCAACGACCAGGAGCAATAAAATAAAATAAAAACAAGCGTACGTTTCGAGTTGAAGCAAGGGCGGTTGACGTGCTGCACGGTTTGAAGAGAGACGGTGGTGGTGGTGTTGTTCTTGGACCTGGGATCTGGGGCCCGACAAGACAACACAATGACGGCAGACCGAGCACCTGGGAAGTTCCTTCCACATGGGATGGACCTGCCTTTTCTCACCGCACCTGCCGCGCCTTGGATACCCTTCGCGGTGGGTCTGAGCGCCACGCTACGGGTACGTACCCCCTGGCTGCGTTTACGTACCTATAAGGTGAGGTAGGTACGGTATCACGAGTACGAATAGGTAGTTACCCGTGACCCGTATCCGTACCTACATACATAGTATATATACCTATCTAGGTAGGTAGACACATTAGGTACTCTACTGCACACTACATTAGGTAACGTACTAATGCACTTGGGCTGCTGGCAAGACAGATACGTACTCGTGCAAGCCCTCCTTATCTTTGTAGCTCGTGGCCGCCGCCAGACGCCTCTTTGAACGGGGAGGCCCAAGCTTCTCTCTCTCTCTCACCTTGAAGGGCTGCTGCTCACCGAGACCGTTGCTGCCGAGGCTTGACATGCATGAGACCGGACCACCGAAGCTCGCAGTGGAGCCCACCCGCTCGCTGTAAGCTCACCTCGACCCGGACTGGCATTTCCATCAACACCCTAACTCCCATTCACATGTGTATTATACTTTTCAACTGCAAACAACTCACATCATAATGAAGATTCAAGGCCGCACATTCATCATTTCCGGTGGGTAAGCAAGACGCCCCCCCCCCCCCCCCCCCTCCCCCTTGCATCTTTGTCCATCCTTGATCACATGCAAATGTCATTGACGCTGACTCTGCGTCCCATGACAGCGCATCAGGCCTGGGACAAGCATGCGTGGAAGAGATATGCAGAAATGGAGGAAACGCCGCTGTTCTTGACATGAACGAAGAGAGCGGCAATGAGATTGTCTCCAAGCTGGGCTCATCGGCCAAGTTCTTTATCTGCGACGTCCTCGACACCAAGAGCATCGAGGCCGCCGTCCAGGGCACCGCTGCCTGGCTGAAGCAGACCGGCAAGCCCCTCGGCGGCGTCATCCCCGCCGCCGGCGTCGGAAACCCTTCTACCGTATGCCACCCGATCCGCGGCGCCCTGCCCGTCTGAGCCTGACAACCCTCGCATCGCAGATCCTAGACCGTAACGGCAACCCCTTCAGCCTCGACGATTGGGACTTTGTGCTCAACATTAACCTCCGCGGCACCATCGACCTCACCCGACAGGCCCTTGCCCTCATGGCGAGGAACGACCCCTCGCCCCCCGACGGCGAACGCGGCGTCGTCGTCATGGTCGCCTCCTCCGCCGCCTTTGACGGCCAAAAGGGTCAGGTCGCCTACGCCGCGAGCAAGGGCGCCGTCGCCGCCATGACCCTGCCCATGACCCGCGACCTCGCCCGCTTCGGCATTCGCGTCGTCACCATTGCCCCGAGCCTGTTCGAGTCCCGCATGACCGCCGTCTTGTCCGACAAGGTCCGCGCCAGCCTCGAGCGCTCCATGGAGTTCCCCGTCCGCGCCGGCAAGCCCGACGAGTTCGCCGCCCTGGTTAGGCACGCCATTGAAAACGTCATGCTCAACGGGACCGTCTTGCGGCTGGACGGCGGCATGAGGATGCCGAGTAAGATGTAGGCCAGTCGTAGTGAGCTTGTCGGCCAAGGTGCGTATTGATAGATGCAAATCTACTTGGGCGCTCTCGCGTCCATAGGATGGAGACACCCGAAGCTTTGCGAAAGTTGATTGTACCAATCTACAACAGTATTGTTCCTCAAACGTTTTCAGCTCGCGTATTTCAGATTCGGCCCTGTAAACCCAAATCATTAACCGGCTGATCTTGTGAGACTTCGCCCGCAACCTTCCCATTCTTTCCACTCTACAAATCATGTAACCGCCTATGTGTTTGTCCTCGACATAGCCTACCAGCGGAGCCACCTATAACTCGTCTCAACTTCGATGACGCTGTCTCCTCAAGCTCGTCTTCTATGGTACTGAGTCTCAAGTCCCGGAATAGGATCGGAATGCTCAAGGCCCGAAGGCACTTGTTGACGCAGGAGAGCGACTGAACGATTCTACGGTTGATCCTCTTGTGATACGTTTTCCAGTGATAGCTCGCGCTCATCTCGTAGCAGGTTTTGATGATTTTGATGACCAGCTCTCTCGGGAGTGTGACCAGGTAGGTGTTCGCGCTGGAAGCGACAGCCTGGGCCGTGGGCTCGTCGCCGAGCGCGAGAACGTCCGAATGGACAGTGTTCATCACGCTGCTGCTGGCGAAGAAGTCGAGGGTAGCTTGCGACAAAAAACTGGTGAAGCAGATGAAGCCGGACGAAGAATTCGGAGAAGAAGCCCTAGAGAGGGAGGGGAAGGGGGTATTTTAAGGTGAGAACTGAGGAATTTCCAAAAAGTGCTGATCAAAAGTCTTTGAAGTTGAAGATGAGGAGAAGCCGGCAAAGAAGAGGAAAAGGAAGGAGCAGACCTCATTTGTACGAAGCTGTCACAACCCGGGTGGATGGTAGTCTGGTAGATTCAATAGTACCATCGTTGCCAGTACGAGAAGTCACTCAAGGCTAAAGCCACAGCCTATTAGCAGCTCTGTTCCAGCATCTAGTACTCAAAGAGTTCAAATTTCATATTCCATTATATCTATGTAAACCATTAGTGGAATCCAGTAAGTTTGAAAGCAAAGAAAGATAATGTTAGGGCTGCAGTACAATTTTTAAAGCTTCGCGTTGTCAACTAGTCAGTACGTTAACGGATATGCCTAACACACCTCACTGACTTGCTTCTGATACAGGTATTCCTTGGTGACAAGTCGGATTTTTTAAATGCAAAATCTAATGCCAAAACTTTGTGCTTATTAGCTAGTTAGGCCTGCCGCTTGAGACCCTTGCACCACGGTGGCTCTGCCTCCTCCATCTGGTCCCTTACTCTCTCCATAGATTGACGCCGTCCCGGGGTTATCCAAGCCCTCATACAACCGGCCAAGCTGTCTCCTGTTCATTAGCAACTTGAGCATCAATCGCACGACCAGCCTTGTTCTTGACAGGCACAAAGCAGTGTGCATTGTAGTACCGATCCATGATGTAGACCACCTCAAGATTCGGCAGAGTGTCAAAGAGCTTATAGGCATCGTCCAACCTCTCACCCCTGCGAGCAGTCCAACCAACTGAACTCTCCAGTTTGTCACGAATCCTGCAGCTTCTGTCAAAGGCCTTGACGTTCCTGGTCCGGTGGTTGTAGAAGCTCTCATTCGAGATGGCGAGGACTTTGAGATTAGTCATCTGTCGAAGCATGATGCCAACACCCTGTGTCACAGACTAGTAAGTAGTTGAAATATTCAGGCTTGCTAGGCTGGCTTGCAAAAAGAAACAAAGAAGAAAACTGCTTACCGAGATTGAACGCAGGTTTCCATGGGTACTTCCAAACCCCATCATGCCACCAATGGTCAGATGCTTGACATTGCGGAAGAGAGTCGGGATACTGGCCAAGTCGGAATAATCCCAGCGAGCCTTCCAAAGCTCCAGATACTCAAGCTCGATATGCTGCGAGATGTACACAACGTCCGGGGTCTGATCGGGAGCCTTGTGAAGCTCCAGGCTGAGGGCGCGCAGGTTAGGGAAGACGTCCGGAATGAACTTGATGTCAGTCTTCATCGGAAAAGTGAGTGCCGTCACGAGAGGGAACTGCATATACTGCTGTTTGAAAGTTCTTCGCAAGGGTCCAATCAGGCTAGCGTTGGCTCTGAAGCGCAAGTCCAGCCGGAGATCCCGCAAGTTGGGTAGGTCGAAGAGCAAGTCGGCAAGTACGGCTGCAGTTCCTCTCTTGCAGTTCTCGCCGTAGCCCAGGAAGACGTTCTGATAGGGTGTGCGAAGGGTTGAAGAACCCTCACTGTAGATACCCAGGACACTGGAACAGGTCAGCAGTATAACCTAAATGTATTGTTAGTGACTGCTCCTGAACGACTTACTACACAGAGTCCAGAATTGTTCTTTTGCCATGAATATTATCCATGTGTCTGAGAAGTTCGTCTTCGGCTGTGGTGAGCTGCATTGTCCGAAACAGACTAGGAATACTAAGGTCCCGCAAAGTTCGGTTGACAAGCGACAGCGGTGAGACTTTGGCATCCGGATCGGCCTCCAGCATCTTTGCAATCTCAATGATGATCTCTCTTGGGAGTTTCACAAGGGGAAAACCACTGGGACTGCCGGTGTCTGGATCGGCGAGGCCAAAAGCCTGGAGTGCCAAGGAAGCCATGTTCTCTGGCCCGTTGCTGTTGTTGTTGTTGTCTAACACCCTTTGTCCGCTCAGCCAGGCCAAGCGAGAGACCTTGTGAGAGTTGGTTGGAATCAAGTGCAGGCTGGGGGACAAGGGTTGACGAAAGGAACAAGAGCAGCCGAAAGAAAGAAATGTGGGCGGAAGAAGAAAGGATTTGTCAAAAGCGAAACAGCGCAGAAGTAACAAATCTAGAGGAAGGAGGGAAACTGCCCAAAAGAGTTGCACCTTCTTCATCCGCGGACCTTTTTTTACTGGCTTGTCTTCACAACTGCGTAGCAGCCTGCAAACACATATCAGTCTGTGTGTACAAGACTGAAGCCTGGCCCTTTGCTCAAGTGAACACAACAAGGCAGAATACCAAAGCTGGAATAATTGCTATTTACTTAAATTGAGGCCACTCTGATAGTGTTGATATATGTATGGGCTCCCACCATGACGTCTGTAAATTCATTAGCCCCTCAACATCAGTGCCCGAGCCTATGACTTTTAAGATTCCATTGCACTCAAAAGCTTTGAATTTCTTCGTCACCGACCTAGTTATATGAAGCATTGCAACTCCAAATCTAAGGAGTAATGTTTGGGTATCAATCATTGACCAGCTGCCACGACCTTGATGGCAGTTTCAACAGTACCATCATCGCCGGTTGTAGCTGATGCCGTCCGACCTACAGGCGTCCACCTATCACATTATTGTCAAGGTTTTTCATGCGTTCAGCCATGATTGAGGTGGATTTTGATTTGGCAGTTGCTGTGTGTTACCTGCTGACATATGGCACAAGTGTTGCGTATCAGGCTATACGGGTGACTGGGCCGGACCTGGTCTAGAATGATTACATTCAATGAATAGATAGTAACCATTGATCAGAGTGAAATCTCTTGAGTTTCCCTCGATTCATTACCGTCTACGAATGAGCATAAACGAACAATGTCAAGATGAAGACTTGGCTCAGTGATATGTCTTCAAACAGAAGCAAGCCCGTTAGGCAGTCGCCAGAAAGGGAAAAGCCACGAGTATGCCAACAACCTTTGCGATGCGGCACGACTGCAACTCGTCTACAGAATGCCGGAGGCCGACCTGTTTCATCGGTCATTAAATCAGCTTCAAACACCACGCAGAGAATTCAAATGTAAGTTTTTTAATGTCCCAAGAATTGCAAATTCAAATCCATATTGTTACTAAATATATAAAACGCTACACTATTACAAAAGATGACGCCGTGGCAATGCTTCCAGAAAACGAGAAACTTCGACAATGAGGTCCCAAACGAACCGAGTTAATGGCTTGCTCGTACGAAATAGCCATGTCTGAACTATGCTCGGAAGACCACAGCAGTATAGCCCTTGACCGGAACTGCCTGTGCTGCAAGCTGACGCGGGGCCGCGATTATAATAGGTGCAGGTGCAGGCACTGGCACGGGTGCAGGCACCGGCACAGGAGCGGGTACAGGTACGGGAGCGGGTACAGGTACGGGAGCGGGTACAGGTACGGGGGCGGGTACCGGCACAGGCTTCGGGACCACCGGCACCGGGACCACCGGCACCGGCGCCACCGGCACCACCGGCACCACCGGCACAGGAGCGGGAACAGGTACGACAGGTACAGGTACGACAGGTACGGGAGTGAGTATAGGCTGAGGTGCCGGCGGGGGGGGTGGTTCCTTCTTCTTGCCCTTCTTTTTTTTCTTGAGTAAGCCTTCTGTTTCAAACTCATCGTATCCAAAGGCGATATCTTCGCTGCTCTCGGCCTTCTCGTTGCCGGTAAGAATCGCGTCGATAGCTAAGTCTGAAACTTCGGTTTCCGCAAGCTCTGATCTTTGTGCATGGTTACTGCTCTTGTATATAGATACAACTCTTGATATTGTTAGTTGAAATGGGATACCAATACGGAATACAGTTACTCACGGGTTTTGTCCAGTGTCTTCATTGGTGGTAGAGACCGGAAGGCCGTGAACACTGATGTGCAGGACCGCCAGAGTGGAGAGAAACCCAATTGGCTTCATCCTCGCCTCCTTCCGGGTTACAAATAAATGTACAAGTAGCTTGGTGGATTATTGACTTGATGAAGAGTCTCTTTGATGGAAATTTTACTTGTTGGTAGATTGGTAGTAGAGAAGGGTGTGCTTCTTGTTGAAAACAAACTAAATGTGATCAAAAACCCGACTGCATTATATAGAGATCTGTTTATACAGCACAATACGAATAAGAGGTGCTTGAGGCTTGAAATTAACGCCAAAGGTTGTTGTCACTAGCCTGGTGACGTTAGAATTGCCGTCCCAACCTACTTCCGAAACCTCGCCGGCTTCCGTACTTGGGGAGCTACTCGTGGTCAGGACCAAGGGCTCGATGTGCAGGGCTTACAGGCCGGGGCAAGCAAGCCCTACTCGGCACTGGCCGTGCGACTACACGTCCGCGTGTCCCCCTGTTTTATAGATGAACTTTATGGAACGACCAATATCAATATTTGTCGGTTATTTGGTGATGATCCACCTCCTTTAGCCATTATGACGACCTTGCCCTCGTAGTCTGGGCCCCGGCAGCCTAACTGAGGCATATTTGAAATGCCCCGTGCACCAGGCCAGGTTCCAGTCTGATGAGTGTCGCCTTTGCCGTAGGAGTGGTAGAAAGTGGTCTTGTCGGCATCGAAATGGCACAGACTATAGATTTAACCGGCCCACGTGCCTTAGAATGCGGTCTGTCCACGGGGTATGCGTATCATTGTGGGAGCCAGCCTCAATATTGAATCGCCTTCTTGGCAGTCAGACCAGGTTTGAAACTTTGTTTATGAATGGCATTTCTGTCTTTTCCAGAAAAGCCTTCAATCACCATCATCGGCAATAGCATGAGAGTCCCTGCTGATCTAGTAGTAATTGACACGCCTATGAAACTATTGTGATTGCTACTGACATTCGACTCCCTTGTGGGAGTTCCCCAGGCCGGTGAGTGCATGCCACCACAGTCCGCATCGGGCTTCCAACCTAATAAAAGCAGCATTATTCCCCTTCTCGGCCGTCTGATACTTTAGGCCAGCGAGCAACGATGCTCGACTTCTATGATGTATTTGCTGGAAGCCGACCCTTCACATCATCTATAAGCACTTCCGCTGAAAAGTGACATCACAACACTCGCAGCCGCCGTCCAAACGCCACTTCGCCGCAGCCAGGGACGAAAGAACAGAAAATCGAGATGAAAGACTTCGTCATCGAGTATTTCTCTTATGACAGCATATTGCGCCCAGTGTTACCCACAAGTCTTTTTTGAAAATAACGATGTGATTTACAGCCTAATAGATGTTCTGGTGTCGCACACAGAGAACAACATTATGGAGCATTCTTGAAGTACTCTTCAAGCATATTCCCAGATATAATGAAAACGACAAACTATTTGAAACTCCATAGTACTACATTCCTTGCGACTCGCGCCAAAAAACTGGCACACGTATAGTCCCGACCGTGCCATTGATATTCGCCGTACACTCAACACTCGATTGAAAGTATGTTAGCCTTGTGAAGTCGGAGCTCCGCCCTGTATCCATTCGGTTTTAAGGTTCATCTGAACTCTGTCTACTATCCTATCGAGTACAATTACCGGCATACCGTTTCAGCTACCTGCTTGTAGCACCGGTGGGTTGGATGCAGATTTTTGACAGGGGATTTTGTAACGGGAATTAAGCTTCAAGCCTGATGTTTTCTAACAGTTCGCCGCACCCGGTGTGCCTTGCGACCACAGCAGAGACTTTACGTCACCCGAATCAAGGTTGGAGTTGCGAACTGGTACTGTACAGGCCCAGAAAGATCTCTCGTTGCGCTTGAGTATTCTGAGACGATAACACATCCCTTTTGAATGAAAACAAAATGGCTACATTGTAGACGGTAAGAGTTTCAAAAGATATATTTCTACCAATCAATATTTGCACTTTTTCCAGCTGACAATTGGCACAGTGGCAAGAAAGCGATGCTCACCATGGGATAGCGAGGTGGGCGGATTAGGGGATTGTTGTGTTGAGTCCCACGCACTAGATGACAAGCGTGTTCTAATCAGATTCTCACCAAGATATAAGAGGAGATGGTTTCTCAGCATGATCAGAGTGGTTACGAGCTGATCAGTAAATAGGCATTTTGCAAAGCTGTTTTCCTATTCTCCATTCAGGAATGATTATGCTGGTATAAAGCGTTTCACAATGTAAATCGTAGTAAAAGCTTAGGGAAGCTTGGGTTTAGCATGGAGTATGAATACAAGCTCTCTAATAGGTGGAAAGTGACTAGCATAATAGCTTCCAAAGAAGAGCGGAAATATGCTTAGGAAATGAGAATAAACAATCTGTGCTGAACCGATTGACCTGGTGATATCAAAAGCTACACAGTCCCTGCAATCTGTAAAGAATCAAAAGACGGAAAATCGATCAAAATGAAGAAAGAACAGCACATGGGCTGACCGTCATAATAAAATACAGCCAGTCAACAGGCGTCAGTAAGCAAGAACGAAGTAAACAGATAGGGGGAAAAGGAAGGGTAGGGGAAATAGCAGCGGATTCACGCTCTTCGACGGTTCGTTGCAGGTGTCGATGGGTATGCTGGTAACTGATCACATCCTCTATTCGTACATCTGTAAAGACATCTTGGGCCCGCAAAGAGCAACATCACGATGACCTACCCGGGACTAGATTTTTGTTATACCTACCTATGACAGTAGTTCATGACGACTATAGGTAACAGGCTAACAGCAAACTCTGGCTATTGTCGACGCTATCTACGCCAGTACATTGACGAGAACATCCCCCAACTGCCATCTTTTGATGTTGTCCACTTGCTGCTCGTACCACGCACTCAACGCCTTCTCCTCAACATAGCCCATGTGAGGCGTTAGCAGTACTCTGCTGCGTCCGTCTTGTCCCCAGTTCACCGTGCGCCACTCGCTGTCCAAAGGCAGCGGCTCGAGGTCGAAGACATCCAGAGCACAGCCCCGAATGCCACCTCTCTTCAGCACATCCAACAGGTCCTTCTCGACCACAATCGGCCCACGAGACGTGTTGACGAAAAACGCAGACTTCTTCATCCTGGAAAAGTCTTGGGCGCCGATGAGCCCCCGGGAGCGGTCGGAGAGTACCAGGTGAACACTGAGGACGTCGGCAGTACTGAAGAGCTGGTCTCGACTGACGACCTTGAAGGTCTTCTCCCCACCAGGCCCCTCGACGGGCAGGCCCTCGGCCTCTGCCTTCTCATCGGCAGCTTCCTGCGTCAGGTTCGGGCTCCAGGCAACGATTTTCATGCCGAATGCCAAGTACATGATCTTAGCCGTCGAGACGCCGAGGCGCCCCAGCCCCACGACGCCGAGCGTCTTGGCTGTTAGGCCGGTGGCGGGTTCGGTCTGCCACAGGCCCGACTTGACGGCCAGGTCATCACGGGCGATGTTACGCGCCAGAGAGAGGATGAGTGTGACACAGTGCTCAGTCGTGCTGTTTGTGCCAGCCTGTTTGCCAGTGGACTTTTCCGCAGTGCCAGCAACGGGGATGCCGCGCTCCTCGAAGGCGGGGAGGTCGAGGCTGTTGTTACGCAAGCCGGTTGTGAGAAGAAGTTTGAGATTGGGCAGCCTCGCGATGAGTTCTTTGGGGAATGGGGTACGTTCCCTCATAGTACCTTGTGCTACATGTTAGTCTATATGCCCTTTCTCTTGCTGTACAACAAATGCAGACGGTGCACTGAAATGGTGATTGGATGCAACGAGACCAAATAACATGAGAAGGGGTGAGATTACAGATTACGTCGAAAGGCTCTAGCCTCGAGACCAAGGCATCCCTGACATGCCCAGGGGTTCCGGGGTGGTTGTAGGGCAGTAAGGTGTCCTTGAAGAAGGTGACATCGAAGAGCGACTTGTCCAGCTTGCTGAACTGGGGTGTCGAGAGGCCCTGGTAGTCATCCAGAACGGCGATCTTGAGCTGAGTGACTCGGACCATGGTTGCAAGGAGTCTAGACCCGGAAAGGCGCCTTATGGGGCTGCAGTCCAAGAGAAACGGGTTAGTTAATCAGAGAGGTAACAAGAGCTTCCAGTTAGAGGCAGGTTTGATTAGGAGCGTGGTTGAGCGAATCGTGTCGCTCGTCTTGACGTCAGCTCGAGATGGTGCTGCGAACATGATCCCAGACGGCGGAATGAGGGGAACGAACTGGATGAGAGGACCGAGCCGGTTCCGGATTCCCGAACCTCGGCGAACGGCGCAGTCCTCTGGCGGCCAGTGTCACATTTTCTTCCCGGCACTAGATCTTCCTCCTCCTCCGCTGTTGTTAGCGTCCTTGCGGCATCAACACTTTCTGGCTTATGAAAAGTGGTACCTCGGTCTCTGCCGGCATCAGACCTCGGTCGACGCGGCGGCCCATGTATTGAATTATCTAATCACGTCGACTCATAGCACTTGGACCGCGCTGTTATCTATCTTCGATGCTTACGTACTCTTTGTCATCCACTGGGTCATCCACTGGTCCCCCATGGGGGTCACTGGGGCTGTTGTGGCAGACCACTTCCTGCTATGTGCTCCGTGTCGGTTCCCCATCTCACTGGCCAAACTTTAGTGGTCATGGATAGCCCATGAAGCCCATTCGGACTCTGGAGTAGCGATGGAGATTGCCCGGAAGCGAGTGGGGTTGGCATTTAGACTAGTTTACCAACATAGCAGGCTGGTCCTGGCCTGACGGCGCCGCCCCAGCTCAAGTGCTGGAAGACGCGGTATAGGAACGTGGTTTTTTGTTTTTTGAGCTCTTTTTCGGGATAATTGCGAATGACGCCATCGCCCCTGCAACCCCATCTGAAAAATACCGTTTGCTAATTTACTTTGCCAGCTTCGCACGACGGACGACGGAAAGCGGTCAGTCAGTCAGTCCTTGGGGGCATGTCCCCTTTTGTATCCGAAGCCCAGTTGGTTGCTATTAGCATCAAACACTGCTATCTGCCCCCTCTAATCTCCTTTGCCCCTTTGCCTCCCGTCATTGGACCGGCGTGGGGGTAACTAAGGGTTAGGAAGCACAGATCTTGGATTCCCAGCCAAGCAAACGGAGGGAATATGACCATTGGCGCAAATAAAGTCAGTTGGTCGGTGCAGCTGACAAGATGTTCCCGGTCCTATTGATAAATGTCTTCTTGCCGGTGATAGGTTCGCCGCGCAGCAGACATATCCTCTTATCTCCTGACCCACAGTTTACGGACCCAGCATGCCCTCCTGGGCCGGGCCTGGCATGTTGGTGTTGTGTACGAATGGTCCTTTCGGATACCGAACACGAATGATTAGTCAAAACTTGTTAATGAGTGACCTAAATTGCCTACCTACTCGTAGAGAGTGCTCCAGGATTGCCCCTAGCCTTAGGCTTGAATGAGGAATAGCAAGCCCAGAATGTTCGGAGGTATCCGCCGCTCACAGATGTAACGTGGTGTTTGTCGATCACAAGCTTTCCCAACTATCCGTACTACGTTATTGTTTCCATGTCTCGGCCCAGTTCTCGGCCCAGTTCTCGGCGCTGCCGTGTACTCTTGGAGGCCGCTGCGCCAGCGCCCATTCCGTCGCGGCGTCGCCTTGACTCGGGGCCAGTACGCAGTAGCGGCCAGGAGCAAGACTTTCGACCACTGTCAAGCTCTTGCCTAAACTCTTGGACGCTACCTTCAGCATACGGAACCTAACAGGGAATTCATCCTGGCATCCTCACCCGTCCCGTCCGTCGGCGCCGGCTCCATCACTGTGCATGCGTCCGTCCCCGATGGGTACCTCCCCTCACACACCCTCTGTGGCGTGCCATTTGACCAAGGAGGGATCCATGGCCCAAACCACGGATGGGGGCGAGAGAATCTGATGAATTCGAGAGTTCATCAAACAGTGAGCGGCACTATTATCAATTCGCGGAAAGCATCCAACGGCATAATGTTTGTGACTAGGCTCACAGGAAGCGCCATTCAAGGCAAAGAAGCAACGCGACACATGCGTCTCTTGGAATCAACGCGCTGACAGCCAAGACAAAGTCAGGCCAGTAAAGATGGTTCTCGTACGTCGCTTCCCACCTTCTCTCTAGATAAGCCGGTAAGATGTGCCTTTCATTCCCTCACACACGTTCGACGATCTGTCAAGCCATTCATATCATGGGACAGTGGAATTGGCTTCCGTCAAATCGTCGCTTGCCTGGTCTGTGCCATCGCACGCACTGATGGGCGGCGGCAAAGAGCTGTTGGCACGCGACGTTGCGACAGCAGCATATCGGCTTTAGTTCCCCAGGGTCCCGTTAGGGCGAGGCGAAAATTCGCAGATATGCCTCGGCATCGCCATGGGCGAATTGCATGGCCAAGAACATAAGCAATGAACCAAGGCTTGGAACATGCTGGCAACCGAGCCTTGGCCCTCGGCGGAAACGAGACATACATCTAGGGGCACTTTTTGGAGAGACGATCCCATTTGGACATGAAGTCGTTGTCTGTACGGAGCACATGGTATAAGGTATCTGTCGCCGTCTGGCGCTAGACGGGATTCCACCTCTCCATCGCAGTCCCTTGAAACCCCGTACTTTAGTTGCGGGCAATGCCATTATCTCTCGGAGTCTGGAAGACGTTGCCCAAGAATCCGGGACCTCTTGACTAAGAGAAAACCCTGAAGCGTGTGCACCCACCACTCGGTGCTAAACCAAACCAGCACCGTCTTAGGCCGGGAACCCCCACATTCCCTCGACCCCTCGAACCTGCACAATTTCGGCGGTATTCAGTGGAGATGGAGTCAGATATGAATCGCTCACCCGATTGGTCTCACCATGCGAGCTGATCCAAAAGGTCCTTCGGATGGGTCCGTTCCAAGAACTGCACACAAAAATCCCCCGGGATCTATCTCCTAACCCGGGATGGTCCCCCTTTGCGGCCAACCAAGCAGGCGAAGGGCATACATGGGCGGCGCAACATTAAGCTTATGGGCCATGGCAACGGCTCTTATCAATAGGGAGGGTCGCTGGGAGGGGGGCGTTTGGTAAAGACACGGCAAAGAACTGCAACATTGGCCACCAGGCATGCGGCATGTTACTCTTTCTGTGCGTCTGCGGATACGGAGACGGATACCCGAGCACGAGGGCTCGAGGTGCTGAAGTGCGGCTGCGCATGGTACGATTCGATGGCAACCTGGGGAAGGGTCAGGGAAGAAGAGTGAAGGGCTGCGTTGCTGTCCAATTAGCAGGGAGTGTGTGGTATGGAAGGGCATCACCAGCACCAAACGTGTCAACTTGTCGCGGTAGCAGACGACATCGTGATGCAAGGATGCGGCAACCATCGGCTCGCAAGTCCGACCTTACTATTCGAGACGACTCATCCCTCAAGCCAAGGCCGCAGGCAACCATTCATCTTTCGTTACGAGCTGCCGCCGCAAATATCAATTTCCCACTCTTGCGCAGTCGCCGGACCTTGGCGAAGTGTATGTATCATGCCACAGCGATGATGTCGAGTTGCGCCTTCACACCGTCCACCAACATCCAATGGATTTGTCTGGTTCGGTAGCGGCAGGATGTTGCATGATCGGACATGGCCAGTCGCGTTCAGCGAGGCAAGCTAATCATCGGCAATCATTCCAAGGTGTGTGGCGCATCCGCGAAACAACGGCTTGGGGTAGCAGTCTCGGTTCGGTCATCACCAGCCAGCCAGCCAGCCCACTTTGATCCTTCACCCGTTGTTCTCGAAGCCGCGCCAGAAGCAGGTTACATACAGCAAGGACGCTAGGCAGCATGGCCAGGCTGATGCTCTTCCGCGAACCGAGGGACGCCAATACGGGTAGCCATCTTTGGGTTGCACCATTATCCGTACACCATCAAAGAAGCCAACGAGCGCGCACGCGAGCTTCTCGTACCAACACAGTTACAGAAGTCAAGTCCGGCAGACGCTCCAATAACAGCGCCGGAGCGAGCGCGGTGGCGTTAATGCCAAGGTCGCTCAACGTTACCGCCGAGGCCCTTGGTAGTAAGTATCGCTAAGCTCTCCTCGCCGCTGGGCCGATTTCCGCCATGGCCAGCAGGGCAGGGCACGGCAGGGCAGAGTCCCGCAAGCTGCTGATATGTAGCAGAGTATTACTGAGTTGCTGGCCTAGTTTGGCGATGTGGCCGGAATCTTCTACAGCGAGCCGCAAACCATAAATCCGTCAAACAGAGTGTGCATGTGTTTATCGCGCCCGTCCGTAATCCGTTACCAACTTCAGACACAGATTACAGTACTTGGTATGCAGCAACGTCGCCGCCTATTTGATAATGACTGTACCCCCCCGATCCTTCGACCTGCCTAATCGGGACATTTGTCCTGGAGTCCATCCGTCGCGGTCCATCAGGCCCATCGGGGGTCCATCGTCTCTCCCTGACTACTCCGTAGAGCTGGCCGTCATCCACAAAATGGCTTCTGTCTCGGTCCAGCCTGCTTTCGCTAGTTGGATCGTGCGTTGCCATGGCTAGGTAGGTAGAGATAGATCTCCTTCGACTTTCCCTGCATCCTACGTGCACCGCCCACCTCCAGCTTTGCTTCGACGGTGCCCCCCTGCGCCCACACCATGCCCGCCCGAACTCAGTGTCGTCTCCGACAGTGCTCATGCATATCAGTATCCAAATCGGATACTATGTACTATGTACTATATGTATCGTGTCGTGTGAGGCGTTTCTTCCCACTTGGCACCCGCTACACAGCTCAGGGGTAGCGTGAGCGAGAAGACCTACGATTAGGTATTAGTGCTTTTCGCCTCCCGTCCCGTGGCGATGGTTACGGTCAGCGCGAGATCAACTTCCACTCCCGGCGGCGCCCCCCGCGCGCACACCTGCACACGCATGGCACCAAGAGTGCTGAGGAACCTTGTTGTTGTGGTTGGAGCAAACCTTGACCCCTCCCCCCCCCCCCGTTGATCGATTGGCCCGTCCCAAGCCATCCCATGCTGCCTTTTCCTCTCCGTGTGTCCTTGACACGAGTCCATATCCATGACACACCCCTACCCCCTGGCCTTCTCTCCACTTCCAAGCGCTAGAGTACTCAGCCCATGTCCATCTGCGTATCTGCGGATACCAAACAGCTGCCGGATGCAGTTGCAATGGACCTGCCTCGCTGCTGGGAAATATAAAGCATCTGCCTCAACATGCTCTTCCGAGGGCTTCCCGTTCCCCCTTTTCTCTTGCGATCAGCAGCCTTTCCACCCAACGGCCAACAGCTCAGGTCCTCGTTCGACCCGTTTGTCAATTGCTGTCAAAGACTCGTTAACTCGTGTCTCCCAACCCCGCTCTCACTATGAGTAACGCCGGAGGTCTGCAGGACGATGTCCTGGCCAAGGCCCACGTTCCCGCGGCCGCCGCCCAGGGCACTGAAAAGGAGACTCGCGGCTCTTTCGACGTTACTGCTGCCGCCGCCCCTGCCGCTGACGACCAGTACTACGACTCCAAGTCCGACGACGAGTACCCGGACAAGCCTACGGAAGAGGAGCTCAACACCCTCCGCCGTGTCTCGGGCCCCATCCACTGGGGTATCTACACCATTGCCTTCGCTGAGCTTTGCGAGCGTTTCTCCTACTATGGCTCCTCCGTCCTCTACACCAACTTCGTCATGCGCCCCCTTCCGGAGGGCTCAAAGACTGGTGCTACCTACGGCCGCGACGTTCCTGCCGGTGCTCTGGGTATGGGCCAGAGAGCCTCCCAGGGTATTTCATTGGTGAACCAGTTCTGGGCTTACCTGATGCCCCTCTTCGGGTATGTTTCTACCTTTAGCCCCTGCAAAACATTCTGAATATGCAAACTGACTCTTTGTGTGTAGTGGTTGGCTGGCCGACTCAAAGCTTGGTCGCTACAAGGTCATTCACATCGCCATTGCTGTCTCGACCATTGCCCACGTCATTCTCGTCATTTCCGCCGCCCCTGGCGTCCTCGCCAAGGGCAAGGTCGCCTTTGCCCCCTTCTTCATCGGTCTCTTCACACTGTGCTGCGGCACCGGCCTCTTCAAGGCCAACATCTCTCCCCTGCTCGCTGAGCAGAACAGGGACACCCGTATGCGCGTCGAGGTTCAGAAGGGCGAGCGCGTCATCGTTGACCCCGCCGTCACCAACAGCCGTATCTTCCTTTGGTTCTACTTCGCCATCAACCTTGGTTCTGTCACTGGCCAGATTTCCATGGTCTTCGTCGAGAAGTACCATAGCTTCTGGCTGGCATTCCTCCTGCCCACCATCCTCTTCTTCATCTGCCCTGTCGTCCTCTTCCTGAACAAGAAGAAGTACCACCTCACTCCCCCCACCGGCTCCGTTCTCGAGAAATTCTTCAAGATGTCTGGATTCGCTGCCAAGCGCTCCGGTGGTATTACCAAGCTGAACTGGGACAACGCTAAGCCCAGCAAGGTCCCCGTTGCTGAGCGCCCCGGCTGGTTGACTTATGACGACGCCTGGGTTGACGAAGTTCGCCGTGGTCTGATGGCCTGCAAGGTCTTCCTGTTCCTGCCCGTGTTCTTCCTCGCCTACAACCAGATGACCAACAACCTGACCTCGCAGGCTGGTTCCATGGTTCTCGCTGGCGCCCCCAACGACGTTATCCAGAACTTGAACCCTCTGTCTATCATCATTATGATTCCCATCCTGGATCACTTGGTCTACCCGGGTTTCCGCAAGTTGGGCTTCAACTTCACCCCAATCAAGCGTATGACCACTGGTTTCTTCTTCGCCGCCGCCTCCATGATTGCTGCTGCCGTCATGCAGCACTACATCTACCAGAAGTCTCCCTGCGGCAAATACGCCACCCTCTGCGAGAATCCTGCCCCGATCAACGTTTGGGCTCAGTGTCTCCCCTACGTCCTCATTGGTCTTGCCGAGATCTTCACCAACGTCACCTCGTACGAGTACGCCTTCTCCAAGGCCCCTGAGAACATGAAGTCCCTCGTCATGTCCATCAACTTGTTCATGAGTGCTGTCTCTGCCGCTATCGGCCAGGCTTTCACTCCTCTCTCTGAGGACCCTCTCCTGGTCTGGAACTACAGTTCCGTTGCCATCATTTCCTTTGTTGGTGGCATTGCTTTCTGGTTCTGCTTCAACCACCTCGACGCTGAGGAGGATGAGCTTAACTTGCTCAAGAAGACCAAGTTCATTGGCTCCAACCAGCCCACTGCTGCTCAGGAAGACGCCAGCGCCACTCAGGTTTCTGAGAAGGTTTAAGTCTGTAGCAATACCATCATATCTTGCGCTCAACTCCTACACTAGTGGGTGTGATCCTAGTTAGCTATAATTATTTCCCGCGTCAAATGATTCCCCGGCCGATGGTCTTGCAGACCAGTTGCCAATCTCTTAGCTAGATGCGTGCACATAGCAATGCACATAATGAAATACATATTCCACAAGATCGCTCAGTCTTCAACTACGTGACTCAAGTCTATCTATTGAAGATCACTAGGGGTTTGCCCTCACAAGCTCAAAGACTGCCACTCAGACTTACCTATGAGAGGGCAGAATCTTTGTGCGGCAATGCCTGATTGAACCACACTTAAACTAATCAATGGTTTCCCTGAGGTTCTGGTTTCTTCAAAACTCAAGACATCCACCTGGACACCAGGGCTTTGCTTCTGTGTCAAATTACCATTGGTTGCGTGGACGGTGCGTTCACAACGTGTATTGTCCTCTTATCAGGTACTAGGAATGCTGCGAAATAAAATACAAAAAGCTTGCAGGGGAATAGGATTCCAGCGGTGCAGTGCGCGGCGTACTAGCAACCAACACCCTCTAAGAAAATGCAAGATTCTTCACCTATCCTGCCTTAAATAGCACCAGTCACTAATCAGAGCAAAAGGACTGATCAGGGCATCTTCGGGGACAGAGGTAAGTACTTGAAGGCTCCCAAAGTTCTTGTTATCACACGCAACAGTAGACCATAGAAGAATGGCTCTCTGTATGTGTTTGTAAAGGTAGAGGTTAAGTTACTTCTGAAACTTTCCATGCCGCCCTCTTGATTATAGCGAGATCCGTCTTTCCTTTTACCGCCTCTGATCCCTGACGTGAGCGGGCTGAATACAGGTAGGTATAAATGCCTTCCGACCGAAATCTTCATGTATTAACGACAGTAACTCTCGATTGGCCCAAAGCACAACGCTACGGCCAGTTTCATAAGTGCAGAATCAAGTAGCCTTCAATGGCCGTCTATCGCGTAATGCATTTTCATGGATGGATGTAATGCATACAGTTGAAAGAATATCTGATCAAAGCAACTATGCGTGGCATCATCAACAGGTCTCGAGTATGGCAAGGGTGTTACAAATGAAAGGCCTCTCATTTTATAGGTTTCCATCAAAAGTGATAGATTTGCCATTCCAGCCAGGCCTTCCTTCATTCTTCAATCTGTAGCTACGCCAAAATTTTATGTTGTAATATTGGCCCGAATGCGTGACGCCTTCTTTTCGTTACAGTTCCTCAAGTACCTTTACAGCTTTGTAGGAAATCGGTCATTCTGCTGTGCTATCCACGTAGAAATGAGATCCACCAACGTGGGCGACAAGGTGTCATAGGTCTCTAGCCCAAGTGATTTGAACTTGCGCCGTACTTCATCAATGCCCTTGGGGTGAAACCCTTGTTCAATTATAGATGACACAAAAGCCGCAAACTGAGGCTCCTGCCATCCCTTTTGATCCGACAACTCAACGTGGACGAAGTCCAAGCCTTTAAACGGGTGAGGCTTCTCAATACGGCCGTACAGATGAACTCCGCACTCCTTGCAGGCATTTCGGAGAATGACTGCCGAGTCGTCGATAATGTGGAGCTTCTCCTCGTTGGCTGTCACTTTGACCTGCTCCCTAGGAATAACGCCAACGACGGAGAAGAGGGAGCCAGCGGGCTTCCAGCATTTCGAGCATCCACAAGCGTGATTGTGGGCAACATTGCCTCCAAGCAAGACCTCCACTGGTCTGCTCCTACAATGGCATCGTAGTGTGCCGCCAGAGAAGTTGGGGTCTCCCTTGGTGATGCCGTTATCGATCAGTGGATGAAGAGTTGGAGCCATGGTGGATATGGATACGGTAGATTGAACAATTGAAAGTTCGGCCTCACAGACGGACAATGATTTGAGAACCTTGATAGTTTAAACCCATTTGTGTCCCAGTTAAGGAGCTGCGCTTTTATACTATTGTCACACTATGACTATTGGGTCCGCTCTCCTCTACCGACGCCGCTGGGCGACTTGACGATACGGTTCCCGAGTCACGGTTCCCGAGTCATCCCCGAACACACCGGGCCGGGATCGTACGCGATTCGACGACTTCCCCGCATCTCAATGCGGGATCCTGTCAGACAAATGTTAAATTGAGCACGAACGTGGGACAAACTTCCCCGTTTGGCTTACTCTTTGCGATATCAGATCTATTCGTTGCTGCCGCGCGGACTCCCGGCCATCGGGCGCCGATCCGATTTGATGGTGCTAACAATGAGGATACCCCACAGAAGTTTCTGTATGAACTTCGACCCCTTCAATGCCGAGCCAAAATGCGTACCCCGCTCGCCCGGCGAAATTAAGACCTAACCCCGTGGCCCGAATGACGGAGATATGTGTAAGAAAGGGGCGATGCGACATGATGCTGTCGGCGTTAGGCAACAAGGACAAGCGGTCTTGGTGGGTAGGAATGTAGGAAGGTCTAGGGGCTGTGTGATTGAGCCCTTGACCTCGTCAAAAGGTGTGATTCTGACAGGCTTGATCTGTTTTATGGAGTTTTCGAATACTCCAATGAGACCGAATGTGGACTTGAGCTTCTTGGGATGTGATAAGGGACGGCGATGATTCAACTTATTAGCTCATTCTGATAGTATTGAAGAGATCTTGTGTTAGGGAACTTAGGTGGTGTGCTAAGCCCGTCCATGGACCGTTCAGGCAAATACCCAAAGATCAACCAATGGAGGCACTCCGTGCCAGATTGCACCATACATACACTTGTTAAGGCAATATCCCACTTATTCCGTTACATCTCGAGTGCATCTACGCTTTTAGGCACACATAGTAGAGTTTGTCCATATGCTATCGATGCTCACGGTGCTTGAGACTAGTCTAGGTTTTGACACATCTTGGTCATCTATAAGCTCTATAGATGCTTGGCCTAGGTAATCTATTAAGTAACCCAAAATAACATAGTCAGCGTCACATTAGGAGATTTTTGTTAGCTATGTCTTCATTTTCAACACCCACAACCTCATTTCACTGGGAAATGGAAATCATTGTTATTATTCCTGCTTTACTCAACCATACATGCAGCAGTAGTTATCATAATCGATATCTACTCAAGCGATTGTGTTCCCAGTAACTGTTGGGGTTTTTAAATAACTCTTAAAATATAAGAGCTAACGGAGTGTATAACATTAGACCCCTGGGTACCTGTTAAGCATTAATTAAAAGCAAGATCCTGAGGGCGTAGACTTTGGCATCACAATACCATCATCGCCGCCAGGGTCGTTGCCGACGTTCCGGTGTCCAAAGGTCGTTCGCGTACACAGCCATGATTGAAGTGAAGTCAGACTCAGCAGTTGCTCGGCTCTATCGGTTATCATTGTATACCGTATTAAGAGATTGAGATGTGACACAGGTCAGAAGTGCTGCTTATCGGATTTTGCGTGCCGTGCTATTACATATGTACCGGGTGAGCTACACTAGAACGCTTTACAGGTTTAGAGCGACTATATTCATCCATAGCAGCATAAAAACTGGTCATAGTATTCTTTTCTAGTCCATTCTCTAGTAGATAGCTGAGTATTGTATCGTTCTTCAATCGTATTAAGGCTCTTAAAAACCTCCTTGGCTGCTTAACCCCTCCTTGGCTGCTTAACCCCTCCTTGGCTGCTTAACCCCGTCGCTTGCTCTCCTGTACTGGGTAAAGCTTATCGAATCTAGCTTTCAATTTGTAAATCGAACGAGAAGATTGTAGCTTTCCAACAAGTTTGAGACACAGATAGTGGACTGGGTGGTGACTTGGTGCACAAAGTTAAAACAGTCATGAATGTCATCTTGAATCCAAACCATGAATCGAACCCTGCGCCTTTGAAGTTACATTGTCAATCAATCTCCTTCACGATCACAAATTTTCCTGGCATTGCCCCAGGTGCTATATAAAGTACACTTGAATAGTTTCGATATCCTGCTAGGATGATACAAATCTCAGTAGCAAAGCAGCTGCATAAGGGGATGCAATGGCTGCTCATGGAGTCAATTTGAGAGCCCTCCGGTGGATTGTCTTGTGCCAGCCGAATGCAATCAAAAGATTGTTCCAACGCATGTGCATGGGTTCCAGGGAAGCGCATCAGTCAAGTTTGCATACGCATGTCTCACCAACGCACGCAAGCCTTACGTGTACAACTTGACTTCCAATGCGGCTGGGGGACATGGACGAAGAATTGCATGTGGCGCACTAGTGGTATGTGGCTACCGTATCCTCTCAGTAGATTCGTACACCGCACTGACCACGGGCTGCTGGATAGGGGCTAGCGGGCTGGCAGAACCAGGGATCTAGAAGTGGCAAATGCAGGGGTTAGTCAACGTGGGCAGCAAGTTAGGTGAAAAGGGTTAGGGTTAGGTGAGTGGATGAGTGGCTAAGCTGGCTGACCGCCTTCCAATATAGGCCTAGCTGATACTCTGTGCAATATGCGAATCTGCTGTGAGGATACGGTATTGGCTCACCACCATGCCAAGCGAATGCGACTTACCCTAACTAGTGAAAGCTTGCTGCTAGAACAATGAACTAGTGGAATTCCAGGTGAAAGTCCAACCGTGGTTGGCGAATGCGCACTTCTGTCAACCGAGGGAATGAACGTACTGTCTCGGCGTTAACAGGAGCTAGGTAGGTAGTTCGCACTCGCATGTTTGACAATGTAGATGCTAGCAAGAGGCCGAAGGCTGAAAGGTTCCTTAACCTTGTTGACGCACGCACGTCCTCAACACAACCTTGGCACGCTATTTGCCCCTGTGAAAAATCGTACTCAGGACCATTAAATTTCAGGTTCCAGCACAGCTTCTCCATCATCATCATTATCATCATCAGCCTGAACAGCAGCGACCCATACAAACGATGGCGGAAGAGCTCGACATTCTCGTTCTCGGTGCAGGCATCTCCGGTATCAATGCCGCATATCGTGTGCGAACTGAGCTGCCAGACAGCACTTTCGCGGTGCTGGAGGCGCGTGACGTGGTCGGTGGGACATGGTCTTACTGGAAATACCCTGGATTCCGCTCCGACTCCAACATGACAAACTTTGGCTTCGGGTGGCATCCCTGGCCTCACGACAAAAAGATCATCGAGGGCGGCCTCATTGCGGCCTACATTGAAGATGCGGTGAAGACGCATAACCTCGACCAGCATATCCGGCTTCAGCACAAGGTCTCAGCAGCGAGCTGGGACAGCGACGAAGCACGATGGACACTCGACTGCACAACGCCTCAAGGGAACAAGAAGTTCAAGGCCAAATACCTCTTCGTGTGCTCTGGGTACTACTCGTACGACAAGGCGCTTGATACCCACATTCCCGGTATTGAGAAATTCGAGGGCCAGACAATTCACCCCCAATGGTGGCCCGAAGACCTTGACTATACCGGAAAACGCGTCATCCTCATCGGGTCTGGCGCCACGACCATGACGCTATTCCCCAACATGGCCAAAACCGCCGGACACACCACGATTCTCCAGCGCAGTCCATCCTACGTCTTAGCCATCGCGCCCGAGTCGGCGACGGACAAGACAGCCAAAAGATTCCTCCCGCTGTCCTTGGCCAACTGGTTCATTCTGTTGAAGGACCTTCTGTTAGAGACGTTCTTCATCCAGGTTGTCTTGAACTTTCCCGCCATGGCCAAGAAGTTTCTCAGATCCGATGCCCAACGCCGGCTACCCAAGGATTACCCGGTCGACGTTCATTTCAAGCCCAAATACAACCCCTTTGAGCAACGTCTCAACATGTGCCCTGATGGAGATGTCTTCAAGACTCTTCATCAGCCCAACACCGAAATTATCACAGATCACATCGAGACTGTTACAAAGGATGGTATCCTCACAAAATCCGGGCGACACCTGCCTGCTGACATCATCGTCACTGCGACAGGCCTGCATGTTCAGCTCCTTGGCGGCACCGACGTGACAGTCGATGGTGTTCCAGTCAAGGTCGGCGAGAAGTACTGCTGGCGCGGATGCATGCTTGACGGAGTCCCCAATGCGGCAGCCATTATCGGCTACGTCACGCAAACCTGGACTCCCGGCGCTGACACCGTGTCGCGGCTGTTCATCCGTGTTATAAAGGAAATGAAGAAGACTGGCGCTGTTTCCGCTACGCCAATTTTGTCGGAGGAGGAGAAGAGAAGCTTGCCCAGATTACCTTGTGTCGATGCTTCGTCTAACTACTTCAAACGAGCGCATGGCCGGATGCCAGTCGTAACAAATCAGGGGCCTTGGTACGGGAGGAAGAATCTTATCGTGGACAAGTTGGCGCTCTGGTTCGGCAGCGTGACAGTGGGCATGGAATATCGCCTGCCAACCAAGTCGAAGAATATTTAACGACGACTATGATCAAACATCAGCGGTTGGCGTAGAATAATTGCAATGGCTCGGAAAGGTTGCCTTATCCAGTACATGTTGGCCCAATCACGTCTATCCTACTGACGGCGTCATCCTTATTATTGCGTCACCAGCTTGGTCGCCAACTCCACATGTACTGTCGGCACTTCCGCCGCAATTACAATGTTGTGCACAAGCATTGAGTCACCTTTCATAATAGCATTGACTGCAAAATACGCAAGACATCTGGTAATAAATTCTAAAATAAGCGATGACTTGCGGCCACGCTGATTACACGTAATCCTGGCCACGGAATGAAGCAGTTGGTGCAACAAGCATAGGTAAATCCCAGACGCAAATCGAAACGAGAGGGCCGGGTTGCGCTCTCATTGAGACGTATCAGGACGCTCCCTTGTTTCTCACAAGGGATCTTGGTGATCGGCCAATCCAAGCAGCACCCGGGATTTCCCAACGATGGGGCCTGTTCTCGAGAGATAGCTGGTAGTGGCTTGTGCAGCTCGCCCGCAGCAGTTCCCATCCTATCAGAACGCTCATAGATCCAAAGAGAGATCCAGAGGGAATGACCACTGCCTACAACACCAGTAGTAAAACGCCGTATCCAATTGATGAGCTGGGTCTGGCTTCAGCGACTGAATACGTGAAGTGAAGCCTTTAGGCTTGCTGCAGCTTTCCTGAATCATGCGAGGAGGAGATACCATCCACGCAGCCGCCGTCCGAGCACTGCCTGGAATACCAGACATGAGCCTCTTCGCACGGCACCTTAGACTCCTGACAAGTGTCGCTTCACCCGATCTTTCGTTTCCCTTCAACCCATGTATGCTCTGTGAAGGGGGGCACCATCCTACTGGCCGGTCTTCTTCACCTCGAACGAACTTAGCTCGGCTCCTATCTGCCGACCAAATCGTAACCCTTGTACAAGGCCTCCCGCGACGAGCAAGGCATGCGATTCGCCCGATATCTGAAACACGTCCACGATGCTCCCGACATCAAACGCCTCCTGATCGATAGCCTTTTGCTCAGGATCACTCTTGCATGCGACGCAAAGGCCGCGTATTACGACAAGAGAACAGAGCTTGCGCTGTCAAGAGGCGTCAGTGACGTGTCATTCGATTTCTAACCATCCGGTTCTGCAGCATCAGCGCGCATGGAGAGGCCCTTTGATAGGGTTCGAAATATCCATGGATATCTATATAGTTTTCCCCTCTATAATATCCACAGATATTATAGAGCAGTCCATACAGTTAATAGGTATATACTTTACAGATTTTTTACGTAAGTATTACCTATAGGTTGAGCAATTAAGTTTTAGTAGATATTTTTCAAGGGTAGGTTTAGATATTATAGTTATATAAGTTTATCTAAAGTTGTAGGCCTTTAATTTTAAGGAGCATTAGGAAATAACTTACTAATTTGACTTATGATATCTAAAGACACAAAGTATATATAACTATAGTAAATAATATATTATAGTAATTAATATTTCTTAGGAAAAGTGGAGATATTCTAGGTAGTATGCATCTAAAAGTGCTGTAATAAGATTAGTAAAGAGCTTTAACAGCTCTATAACAGTTTTTTTGTATATATTCTACCTATAATATCTCCACTTTTCTTAAGGTGTGTTACTTACTATAATACGTTGCTTACTATAGGCATACATTACTTATATATTCTCAAAAGTTATTATTTAAGGTAGTAGAAATTACTATAGTATTGTTTTTTAGGATTATTATATTAGTTTATATTAAAAGAGATAAATCTATAGAGCTACTCTTATCTTATCTAATAAATATAGGGATTTTTAGAATCTCTACTAATAGAAAAAAAAACCCATGGTCACTATGCATAAACAGATTTATAACCATGGATCTAAAAAAAACCCCAATCCATGTTTATGGATATCTATGGATCCCCACGGACTAGATATTTTTAACCCTACCCTTCGATCTCGCCGAAGGAGGTGGAATGCACCGGATCGCTTGTTCCCTTTTAGTCGCGGGAGTTAAAATACCCAAGCTTGCCCTTTCTCTGTTCACTTATTCTCTTTTCAACCAGCGACTTCGTTCTTTACAACACTCAGACTATTCCTGTATCAGCCTGCTCAACAACTTAAATTCTTCCATTCTAGAGCTGTTCTCCTTCGGATCAACCTCCAATTTAACTGTTTATTCAACCGATTCACTACCGTCAACATGCGTTTCACTCTTGCACTCACTACCGTGGTTGCCGTAGCCATGGCTGCGCCCCTCAAGAGTATCGTCGCCCGCAAGGACGAGCTCAACGCTGCTATCGCCGCTCTCGCCGAGGAGAGCCCCGCAGATGCCGATGTGGCGAAGAGCCTCCTGGACCGTGATCTTCAACTCACGCAGGATGAGGATGAGGAGGAGGCATTCAAGCGTGACATCGCTGCTATTGAGGCGGCGGAAGAGGCGGAAGATGAGGAGGATGAGGTCTCCAAGCGTGACATCGCTGCTACTGAGGCGGCGGAAGAGGCGGAAGATGAGGAGGATGAGGTCTCCAAGCGTGACATCGCTGCTACTGAGGCGGCGGAAGATGAGGAGGAGGATGAGGTCTTCAAGCGTGACATCGCTGCTATTGAGGCGGCGGAAGAGGCGGAAGATGAGGAGGATGAGGTCTTCAAGCGTGACATCGCTGCTATTGAGGCGGCGGAAGAGGCGGAAGATGAGGAGGATGAGGTCTCCAAGCGTGACATCGCTGCTATTGAGGCGGCGGAAGAGGCGGAAGATGAGGAGGATGAGGTCTTCAAGCGTGACATCGCTGCTATTGAGGCGGCGGAAGAGGCGGAAGATGAGGAGGAGGATGAGGTCTCCAAGCGTGACATCGCTGCTATTGAGGCGGCGGAAGAGGCGGAAGATGAGGAGGAGGATGAGGTCTCCAAGCGCGACACCGCCGGTACCGAGGCGGCTGATGATGACGAGGAGGAGGATGAGGAGTAAACGTTTGGCAAGTTCTTCCGAGACATTGCTAGACAATTTGGCAAGATCAAAATCATGGCATTCGGTGGTCTGTCAACAACTCACATTTGTGGGGACAATATAACCGGACGATCAAATTGTATATTTCTAGTACCTACGCCTATGGCGTATAATATTTCTAGTACCTTCGCCTATGGCGTATAATATTGCGTAGATAATGCTGTCATGTGCCACTTGGACACATACCTCTCAGGTGTAATACTTCAATAAAGGCTCCAAGGCAACATTCCCGGTCAGGGAGAGCATTTCTTTTTTCTTTGATGTAACAAGATAACCAAAGCTGGCGAAATATGCATGAGAGCCGCCTAAGGTGACCGAAATTGGATCATAACCAGCTTACAAGGAGCGACCTTACCCAGTTTCGTTGCAGAATCAAGCTTCAGTCTTGACTTGGTCCTCTCCGTCAGATATGCTGCTTCGTCAAACATGGAATATCCCCCGTAGTGGATCTTTCCAAAGAGGAAACCCAAAAAAGTGAAAGGTCATTCTACTTGTTTAACATACACGAAACAATCCGGGAGGTCAGGTTAAAGTGGAACACTTGCGTCAGACATTGAAGAGACATTGGGTCACGTCGATAATTTGCAGTAAGATTATGTTATTGAAGCAGGCCTTCGCTCACTGTCAATTATATCATACCCCATACCACAATATTTGACGGGGCATTGCTCACCCATGAACAATTGCCGTCCAACTATAGATCAACAGGATCCGCTCTAGTTGGCCGAGACCCGAAGTTCAAGGCTCGAACGATCCGAGAATGACGGCTCCGCTCGATGCTAAAGAAAGACCTTTTGATGCTTGGAGACAACTGTTCAAGAATGCGAACTGAAGCACGTCAAGGCAAACACTCTCTCATTCTTCGTCATAATTGAGGCTAACCGGCGCAATGAGGGGCTGTACAGCCGAGGTGATCTAACATTGAACTAGACATATGTCACAAGAACGTCGCTATGAAATACGGCGGGTATTTAACGCCTCGTATATCTTGTGGCAGCATAAATCAATATCAAAGTCCATGGCCAACTTAGTTCCTCCGCCTCCGCTAATGTCACCCTGGTGATTGAACATGGGTGACACGATGCATCGTCAGAGGCTTTCGATCAACTAAATCGACGATGCATGCATTAAGTTTAGACCCTGCGTGTCCCGCAGGGCCAATATGGATGAGAATTCTGCTCTAGCCCCACCCTCGCTTCACGATGCTCTCCACACATCATCAGACGTTCGGCACCTACCCACTGCCGGACCTTCAAGTTGCCTCTTATTCTCCCCGGAGTCATCAAGCAACATGGTCTGGTGGTGTAGTTGGTTATCACGTCAGTCTAACAATTCGAGCGCTTCGCCTCTCGTCTGGTTCACTGAAGGTCTCCGGTTCAAGTCCGGGCTAGATCACTCCATATGGGCGATTGGTTTAGTGGTATAATGACCGCTTAGCATGCGGTAGGTCCAGGGTTCGATTCCCTGATCGTCCATCCTTTTGCTGTTTGTGAAGTCTTTCGTTACTCAACGCGGCAAACGATCAAGCCACGAGGTTGACTGATGTGTTTTTTGCCACAACTCTGGACGGAGATAGCATATAAATTGATACGTAAAAGACTGCCTCCCAGTAGGTGTCTTTTATTGTGGTACACCAAGCTTCTTATGGCACGTTGCTGCTTTGACGCTGAGTGTGGCAGTCTCATTTGCATCTATTGTTATTGAGATTTGTTGCCTTCCAAGCATATCGAGGTCTAGTCGAAATGATTGAATCGAGTGGACTAGCAATTAGCCATCGAATGGGATATCTAAGGAAGATGGCCTCATATATAGGACGGTGTTATTTGAGGTTCTGACGGATGCAGAATACAGAGGAATATGAATCAGGCTAAGCGGCCGTTGCCCAAGAATTGCACCCCAGTCCCAGGGGCTTGGGGTCATGACCGCATGGGTCGCATGGGTGTTATTCTAGCGCAGTTCTCGATGCAAACTAACAAATAACAGGTCCAAGGTCGGGACGAACTAGTTGGCAGGGGGGAGGGGGTGTCACGGTAACATGAACAACAATAGGGCGCCGTAGGTGAGCAACTTGTGGAAGGATGGTGATGAGCTGGGTCCCAAAAGAGCGTATGAGGCGTCGAATGGGGGCAGGATGGAGTGACCGATGAGATGGTACAGCGTTTGTCGCCGGCTGCCACTCGACAGCCTGCATCGTCAACGTGCATATGAGACTCGGGCGACGGTGTGTGCCTGCTTGCCCAGCCAGCGTGAGGCCAATCTGTACTTGGGCTTCCGCTGATTAGTAGTGTCGGCGCTTACGTCCGGAGTTGGGCCCGCCTGGGCAGAAGCAAAGCAACAAAGACAAAGACATTGAGTCATGGAGGCCTAGACTTCCAAGGGATCGGAGGTGTGGTATTCGTCAATGCTACGGCGATTACGGTCGAGAGTCTCACTACCTTATACTGGCGGACCCAGCCCAGCCACCTTGGCCCATTCTGAAGCCTATTGACTGCATTAATCTTAACATGTCTTCGATCAGCTCCATGACCTGCTGCTCAGCCCGCTCGCCCGAAGACGCTACTCGGTTTACAGAACCGAGTCGGCATGAGGGAATCCCGAGGCGCCGTGTGCATCCCATCCTTCCCATCCTTCACCTAGCGTTGCGTCTTAGTGGGAGGCTTTAGCTCGATCCAGGCTTGCCCCCGGCTTGCTTACCCTCCTGATTCGACTTGGTCTCCCCAGGGGGCCACGTTCGGTTCTTCAGCGTCTGGTCATGGGCACTTGTCGGAACTTTAATGTCGCTTTCATCGATAAAGTGTTGCTGCTCCCACATGTTCCAATCTTTCGGTCCCTCCATACTCGGCGTTTACTGCTCAACAGTCCTCCGTTTTACAAAGTTCACGGGCCCGCGTTTGGTATTGTTGTCTTGCGTTCTCCCACACCGTACGCTCCGGACCTGAATTACATACTCCAATCGAGTCTCGCTACTGCACTGTGTTGTCATCTGTGCCTCTTCTTACCCACTCTTTACCAAACCGTCGGGTCAGCGAAAAGACATAGTGACAGAATTGGTCGGAAACCAACGCCGACCAACAACCCAACAGGGGGAGGGGTGCAACGGATCAATACATACGAAAGGGGATTTAAGTTCGAGGACAGAGAACACGGATGATTATTCCGATTTGGGATCGGTAGAATTGAACTGGCGAAAATCGAACGCGGAGACATTCCGGGACCGAAGGGAAAAGCGACATCTCGAAGCGAGCGGACGGGACGGCAAACGACCCAGACATGCACTATTGACAAAAACAGCTGCCTGCCACTTTCCCTGCGTTCCTCGTGTCACTGAACCGTGTACAGCGCTCCGGCACTTGTGATCCAAGCACGCGAGCGAGCGGCGCAGTCGGGACCAACAGCTGACTCGACAAGCTGCCGGGGCTGCCGGGAAGGGCCTGAGCGAGACGACAGGGAGCAAAGAAGGATTCGAAGAAATGGTGGGGGTGCGTTCCTTTACAGAGGGTATCAGCGAATCCAAATCCGCTTCTTGCTCGAATCTTTCGAGCTTGCTGCTGGTTAAGCTGGTCGGCTTGGTCGCCGTGATCGCGTTCTTCGTGTGGGAGTTTCGGTCGTGGTACCGATTGCGAAAAATCCCCGGGCCCTTTGTTGCCTCTGTCTCAGTCTTGTGGCAACTGAAGAAGGCCATCGGAGGCACATACCACGAGCATTTGAACGACGTTGCCAGGAAATATGGTGAGTTTGACCTTGATGTATCCCACAGCCTACGGGTTCACTTACTCAGTCAATACCAACACTCTGGGTCCATGAATACGCTATCTATCATGTGATTCTGTTGGCCTGCTTACTGAGAGAGAAGGACGCTGACCGTCGATCATCGCTCCAGGGCCCCTCGCACGCATCGGTCCAAATGAGCTGCTTTGCACAGACCCGGATTCGCTACGCAAAATATCGGCCGTCCGGTCGCCATATACCAAGGGCGACTTTTATGATTCCGGCCGCATCACCCCGGGCGTCGACAATGTCGTCTCGATGCGGGATGAGAGTGAACACAAAGCCATGAGGGCACGGATGGCTCCGGCCGTAAGTGATTTGATCCCAGCATGGCGCAGGGGTTCCTTCAGGCGCCGTTCGGAGTTTCGGTAGCTGATGAGTGACAAACAATATTTCAGTACGCTGCCAAAGAGAACGAAGGCTTCGGCTTCGAGACAGGCATCGACCGCCAGCTGATGAACTTCATCCGACTCATAGACCAGCACTACGTGTCCACGGACTCGGATTTTCGACCGCTGGACTTTGCTGAGAAGACGCAATTCTTTGCCCTCGACGCCATCGGCGACGTTTCCTTCGGCGGTGCTTTCGGGTTCCTCGCCAAGGACCGGGATTTGTTCCGGTACATCGAGATCAACGAGTCGTCTCTCCCTGTAATGAATGTCGTCTCGGTGCTTCCCTGGCTGGGCCGGCTCGTCCACAAATGGCCTTTCCGTTTGATGCTGCCGAACGAAGGCGACCAACTCGGCTTCGGCCGTTTGATGGGGTGAGTGCACGATTCTCAGCGCAGCTCTCAATTGCGTGCCACGCCAGAGTGATATGACCACAGCGGACAACTGACACAACGCACAGCTTTGCGAGGAACTACGCTGAAATGAGGCTTCAACCGGGAGCGAAGCCACAAAAGGACATGATGCAAGCCTTCATCAACCAGGGTCTAAACCGTGATGAGCTCATCCAGCTCGTGTACATCCACATGTAAGTCTCAAGCCAAGCCCGTAGCGCTCAAGCCAGTCATTCATCCTCATCATTCAGGATTGCCGGGACAAACTCGGCAGCGCAAGCCATGCGCATGACTCTGCTTTGCTTAATCAACAATCCCGTCGCGTACCGCCGGCTCCAGCAGGAGATCGACGACGCCATCGCAGCCGGCGCCATCAGCGCCCCGATCACCAACGCCGAAGCCCTGAAGCTGCCTTATCTCCAGGCCGTCATCCACGAAGGCCTGCGCTTCTACCCCCCGGTCACGGGTCTCGGCTTCAAGCAGGCGCCAGAGGGCGGCGACATGCTCAACGGCTACTTCGTCCCGGGCGGCACGCAAGTAGGACAGAACTTCTTCGGCGTCGGGCGGTCGCTGTTGGTCTGGGGCCCCGACGCCGATGTCTTCCGGCCGGAACGATGGCTCGGCGCGGACAAGGATGAATTGAGAAGGATGAATGCTGCTCTGGACACGAGTTTCGGCCACGGCAAGTACTCGTGTCTTGGAAAGCCGATCGCTATCATGGAACTTAACAAGGTCTTCGTCGAGGTGAGTAATCTGGGCCTGATTGCGGATGATCGTGAGCTAATGACCAAAACTAGCTCTTGAGAAGATACGACTTCGCTGTCATGAATCCGGAAAGACCGATCAAAACACTTAGCGCCATTTTCTTCGTCGCCAGAGACTTTTGGGTCAGATTGACAAGGCGGTCGATTAGGACTTGGGTAGATTAATCTTACATGAAATGAAATAATTATACGAAAATCTTTCGTTCTGCTTGTGTTTGTAGGTACCCTGAATACTTACCTTGTCAGGGCGATCAAGATGCAAACCAAACTGTAAGTGGCCTTGAAGTAACCATGCCATAAGATCCTTCACTCTTGTGAGAGTTTTTCAGAGCCTCTCATCCCGGAGCAGGTCTTGACGAGGTGCTTCAGTTCGACCTGCAAGGGTCCTTGCTCAAACTCCTCGCGTTCGCGCCTGACTTCTTCGGCAAAGTTAACGAGTGAGACAGACCCGTCGTTCTTCGGGTGGCTCTCGTCGGTCTCCTGAGGATTCCGCGCCGTTTGCGTCTACCTGATGCGCCGCATTTTTGTTTCAGACAAGGGGCTTTAGGAACGTTAAGGTTTCTGGTTCTCAGGAGGCGTACAAGGAGATGTAATGAAGATGGTTGGTGAAGCCGGTGGTCGAGGAGGGCTTGTTTTTATCATGAAAAGACCCCAATAATCACCCACCAGGACGACCGTAAGGAATCATCGATGCCCGGATAGGCTCCAGACTGGCGGAACCGGGAACCATGAGGCAGACCCCGCCTTGAAACCATACGCCTGTAATGTCTGGACAAAGAAAAGCTTAAATGTCGGCATGGTTCCGAATCCCGCAATTCGGAACAGCTCGCAGATAAGGCATACGGCTATCCGTTCTGTCTGGAATCTTGTTCACTAGCCAGGCCGGCCAGCCTCCACAACAGGCAAGCGACAGAGTGACAGAAATCCTGCCACGGGTTTTGACTTGACGCCCTCCCCGCTAAGTTAAACTAGCTACTTAACACCGAACTCGAAAGAAAAGGCTTGGCCTGCCACGGCCAGCAACTACCCAAGCCTATATCGACATTCAAGCTCTGCCGTCCTGCCAGGTTCGCCCTCTCAGATCGACCTGTTGGTCAGGTACATCAAGCGTTGTCAGGTAGTGGGTCACAGCTGGCACGGACGGCGGCGAAGACTCTTGCGTTTGGCTAGGTAAGCCACTCTTGTGATCAAAGAGTACTGGTGAATGGGAGCACAAGATGTGATGCCAAGGGCGAACAGCCTGTATGTATTTGGACTGGATTAAAGCAATGTTGCAAAATGGGAAAATTCCTACCGGCACTGTGTCTAGGTACCTCTTGATAGCCTCCCAGCGGTCCTTCCACAGTTGCAGTGCTTGTGAAGCTCGGATCTGTCGTACGAACGAGGCACAAGCCGCTGTGGCGGAGGTGATGATGGAAGGTGTCTAGAGAGGTGGCGCTACACACCCACGCAAGCACACACACACACACACACACAGAGAGAGAGAGAGAGAGAGAGAGAGCTTCAACCGCATGATTATCTAGAGACCTTAGCATCTGTGGCGCATAAAGTAAAGACAACTGAGACAGGACCTTTGAGACTAGTCTGCATATTACTAGGCAGTCTAGTCTACCACAATTCACAGCAATAACAATAGAAAAACTAGACTAGACAGACTGGGACAAAAGAAGCTCATATGTATCTGATTCTACATATGGCATGATAGGGGCCTGCCTAGATATAGATGGTAGAAATAGTTCAACTATATTAAAGGGGTGTAGTGTGTATACAGTCAAATATATACCTGTCTGGGCCCCATAGTCTCACACGTAAGCAGCCCATCGTTATAACATACATATAAGCTGGCGTAGCCAGCGCACCCTTTCGCGAGGGGCAATGATTTTCCTCTTCCTGCTACAGAAAGCGCAATACAGCGTATGCGAAAATTCTGCATGTTGATCGCCATGTGTTGCTTGCTCTATCCCCTTTAAAAAAACTCCGTAATTATGTTTTCGTATCGTGTTTTGCCTATATACAGCAACTCATCGAACTCAACGACGCGCCCGCTCAACCGCCGCCGCACTCTTGCTGGCCGCCTTCTCAGCGGCGTTGGTCATGGACAGGCCGACGGGTGTCATGCTACCGCTGGCCGGAGCCGGAGTTGTGGACCGCGTAGGCGGTGCAGAACGGTTGTGTTGCATGTGGGCCCTTACAAGGTGGCCAGCTGCCAATGCACTGCACAGCGACAGTTCACCAGCCAAAACACCGGCAGCGATGATACGAGCAAGACGGCGCGAGTTCTCGCCTGGGGTCGTGGGATGGGGGCCGCGAACACCGAGCATGTCAAGCATGGCGCTTTGGGGCTCAAGGATGGTGCCGCCGCCGAGGGTACCGACTTCGAGAGACGGCATGGAAACGGAAATTTGAAGGGAGCCACGGAGGCTGGGCAAGGTCAGTATTCACTGAATGTCACAGCAAATGGAAGCGTAAACTCACTTCTTCATGATGGTAATACAGTTGGCACTCTCCACCACCTGCGCAGGGTCTTGGCCCGTAGCAAGGAAGATGGCGGCAACAATGTTGGCGGCATGAGCGTTAAATCCACCGACCGAACCAGCCATGGCGGATCCAATCAAGTTTTTGTCAACGTTGAGCTGGACGAGGGTGTCGACGTCACTCTTGAGCACGTTCTTGACAACATCACCGGGGATAATGGCCTCGGCAACGACGCTCTTTCCACGTCCGTCGATCCAATTGATAGCGGCAGCCTTCTTGTCCGTGCAGTAGTTGCCAGAGACCGAAACGATGCTCATGTCCTCGAAGCCCTCGGACGCCATGACAGAGAGAGCGTGCTCGACACCCTTGGAAATCATGTTCATACCCATGGCGTCACCGGTGGTCGTCTTGAAGCGGATGTACAGGTTGGTGCCAGCGAGCGCAGTCTTCATGGACTGAAGACGAGCGAAGTTGCTAGTTGAGTTGAAGGCCTTCTTCATGACGGCCTGACCAACCTCGGAGTCGAGCCAGATCTTGGCAGCACCAGCGCGCTCGAGGGTCTCGAAGCTGACACAAGGTCCACGAGTCATCCCGTCGCCAGTAAGAACAGTGACAGCACCGCCGCCAGAGTTGATGGCCTTGCAGCCGCGACTGGCACTGGCAACCAAGACACCCTCAGTAGTAGCCATGGGGAGGAAATAGCTCTGTCCATCGATGACAAGGGGGCCGGCGACACCGACGGGAAGGGGTAGGTAACCAATAACGTTCTCACAGCAGGCGCCGAAAACGCGCTCCCAGTTGTAGTTCTGATACGGGAGCTTGGACCGCTCGAGGCCGTTGGTGAGGTCAGAGGTGGCGTTGGTGCGGGAAATGATGGAGCGGCGGATTTTGACAGCACGAGTGAAGTCCTTGAGCGCGCGCTCAAGAGAGTAACCGGGAATCTTGCCGCGGAGGGACATGGTGACCACCTCCGAGTCCGTCATCTCGTGGACGCGCTTCTCGGCAATCATCTTCTCCAGCTGAGCAACAGTGCGCTTCTCAACCGGGCTTGACAGTTCATCAGAGGACTTGGTCTGGGTCATGGCCGGCTCCGACTCATCGTCGGTGCTGGCCGGCGTCACCGGCTTCGGAGTGGGAGGGATGTACTCGCCAAGGAGCAGGGTGGCCGAGTCGGAATCGTTAAACTTCTCGGCGCGGGCCAGCTCCTTGGGATCGATCTGTTGGTCGGGAACGTTGGGGTCCTTGATGCCCCATCGCGCCGCGTTGAAAAGGTAGCCGTTCAGGGCGACACTCATAGCCAAAGCAACAATGATCCACTTGGAAAGAACGGGATCCTCCAGGCTCTTCAAGATGCTGCCAACCATACGGCCGCCAACGCCGTAGCTGTCGAAGTGGTCATACTCATCATCGAGCTTATGGCCGGACTTGCTGGCAGGAGAAGGAAGGGCGTAGTGGATGGAGGGGTATTCCAACTCATACTTGATAGGGGTAAGAACAGTGACAACGGTCGGGCGCTCGCCTGCCTTGGCAGACTCCAAGATGGAGTCTAGGCCGTTCGAGGCGACCTTGAAGGGGTCGACAGGAGGAGCGGTGACGACGGCGCTGAGGCCGCCAGTCAGGGAAGCCAGGCTGGGCAGAGAGCTGGAGTTTCGGAAGGGAATGGTGCAAATGTTGATGGCGTTGATCAGGACAAAGCCGCTGACCATGATGACCTTGAACTTGGGTACGTTGCTGCTCTTCATCTGCTTGCCGAACAGGGAAGCCTCCTTGGGGGCCTTGCCGTTGAACTCAGGCCAGTCGTTGCTCTTGGCAACGTTCTCGGCGACGCGGTGACTGACACCGTCATCCTCGAGAGCGCGACGCATCTGGACGTGACGCTTGATACGGTTGATCTCAAGCTTGATGCTCAGAATGGCAGTGTAGAAGGAAAACAAGAGGACGCAGTCGAAGAAGAGAATCCACGCAGCGAGGAAGCAGAATTGCTGCAGCCCGCCCTGGACACCCGAGGCAGCACCGAGGACGAGGATGCCGATCTCAATGGCGTAGTCCTTGATGATCTCATAGCCCTTCTCCTTGATGGCGGCCTGGACAGCGTACTGGATAACGTTGGGGGACGAAACGTCCGACTTGTTGGACTTCTTGTCCTGCTTGCTGGCCTGCGGCCTGCGGTGCTCGATGGCGTGAGAAAGAACGGCACGGGTCAAAACGATGTTCTTCTCGAAGCCGATAGTCACAACCAAGAAGGGCAGGCCCTCGGAGAGCAAGACCATGGTGATTGGCACACCAAGCTTGGTAGTGACGAGCAAGCCAAAAAGAAAGGCGAAGACGGAGGAGAAGAGCACGTTAGTGAAGAGCCAGAAGTTGGAACCCATGCGGCGCATGGAGAGGAACAGAGAGACAAAGGTGAGGTGCATCGAGAGGTAGCCGAGCACCATGATGAAGATGTCGAGAGCCTCAGCGTTCTTGAGGAGGTCAAGGAACTCGGTCCAGCCATTGCGAGCCCACTGAACAAAGCTATTGCGGGTGTGGACCTTGGCGGCCTTCATGATCCACATCTTCTTCTCCTTTCCGTGCTTGGTCTCGATCTCGTCGCTAGTAGCATCGGGAATCTCCTGGGCGACGGACAGGAACTCGGCGGCCTGGGAGTAGGGAACGGAGAAGGCGAGGGCGCTGTCCTGGGAGTAGCTCGTCAGGGAGTTAGAGGTCGAAGGCAGCGAGGTGATGGACAAGTTCTGAGGAATCGGGACAGCATGGGTGCGTGGGGCGGTATTGGCGGACTCGGGAGACTGGGAGTCGGGGAAAACGAGAGTCAGGAGGGCCTGGTGGTCGACGTCGCCGGAGATGGAGGCGTCGGGCTCGACGTTTTGCCATTTCCATGACGTCTCGGGGCCGGCGTGGAGTATCCGACTGCCCTCGAGAAGGGAGGACCAGTCGGCAGTACGGACGCTAATGGTGGCATCGAACAAGCTCTCCTGCAGCAGACCAACATACGAGGTGCTGGCCAAGACTGCGACAATGACGACGGTGTGGATCGGGTGAGAGCAGGCGAGCTTGGAGAGGAATTGGAGGGCAGGCGTGATCTTCTTGTTCACCCAGGAGGGAGCAGCGGGCGGCGCGGCGGGCTGCTCACCGCGAAAGCGGCGGGGCAGAAGTGTTGAGGATATCATGGCGAAAGTTGCGGTGTATCAAGATGGTCTATTAGGAAGGCATTTGGGGTATAACGGCCGAGGAGAAGAAAACGGGACGAATCCTGAGGTTTCAGAAGTCAGCAATCGATGGCAACAAAGTTCATGATGTCGGTCCTCGAGGGGGTTAAGTGCGCAAGTAGACGTCGAGGGGGGAGAAGGGGAGGAAACGGAGCAGGAATTTGGGTTGAGGAATTTTGGCGACGCGGACGATCTGTGGGGGATGCGCTCGCTCGCCGCCAATTGGAGAGAGGAGTGTCGCACCGGTTGAGAAGCAGACGCCGTTGACGTCTCTAGTGTTCAAAACTCACACAACTAGTTGATGACTTCCAGGCTTCACGCACGAGGGTCAAGTTTTGGGAAAAGGGGGGGTAATTAAAAAAGGATCGCGACACAGTATCGGAGATCGAGGATGGTGGTCGCGGAGAGCCGAAGTCGCAAGGAGCCGTTGAAGTGCTCTGCTCGGAAGGGCGAGCGAGAGTGGATTGGTTGCGCAGTTCCTGTTGAAGAGGAGGCCTTGCAAAGGGGGGGAGGAAGAGGGAGAGGAGGGAGAGAGAGAGAGAGAGATAAAGGAGAGGAGCAATAAAAATAAGAACCTCGCGATACAACGGGCAGCCGAGTAAGTACCTTTTTAGATGGGTAAGGATCTGGAGACCCCACAGCTGGGTTGGGACGAAGGAGCTTACTAGTAAGGACCTCAGGCACGACGAGTGTCCTCGGGATTTGGGGGTGGCGGGGAAACAACAAGACGACCGAGGGAGAAGCCGCTAGGATGTATGAGAGTTCCGCAAAGAACAGCAGAAGGGGGCACAAGGAAAGCATTCAGCGGTAGGTGAAGACGAAAGTTAAAACAATAATAAAAGCGAGTGCTGGTCGAGATAGTCTCGAATGCTGGTCGATGGCACACCACCACCACCACCACCACCACCACCACCAGCGAGAGAGTGCGCACCAGTACGTACCCTGTACAAGAGCAGCGGCAGATCAGACAAGAGCGAATACCAGCCCACTGCGAAGTAAATTGGTGGGGAGTCAAGTACCTCCTCTCACACACCACATCCGGAAGTACACGGCGCCAGGTAGGTGGTTTGCAGATCCACAACAGGGAAGAAATTGCCATGATGATAATAATCCCGGTAAGTCGGGGCTGGGATTTTGTTGGCGCGTCCCGCGGGCGGCGATGAGAGACAACGGTTGCCAGTAAGTGTACGTGCTGGACATTCCCCAGTTACCCCCGATGTCGAGAGAGGGGAAACAAAAAACGGCAACTTGGGCGAATATGCCCAACATGTTGATAAATCGGACGAGTTGAATGAATAGGACGTGGTCTTGCCCAGCAAAGGGGAAGTTAGCGACGATGATCCGTACTGGGTGATGCACAATAGAACTAACTCTTTGTGGCCAGATTAGGGAAAAAGTAAATGTGGACCGACGGGAGCGCACAGGGCCAGTTGAGGTAGGTACATTGTACGTACCTACTGCCTCTACAGAGAGGTACTTACCTAAGTACTGCACGTTGTGGTCACTGTTCCTGAACATCCAGGGCAGGCACGATGAACGCTGGGGGTACCGGTTGCAGCCGCCACAGGCCACAGCAAGCTGTCGCCATTCCGCCAAAGCACATTTTCCAGTGCTGGGAAGAGGCCAGGCAGGCCGGGACGCTAGTGTGGAGCTGTGCCGACCCATTGGACGCAGGCTCCAGTGAGTGGCATGTGTCACTGGGAAGCCATAGGTACGCCACACAGGGGACTGGGCTAACTAGGTGGGCTGCACCTGCATCGCCGCACAGATGGCGCGTCCCGTCTTACCCGCTGGCTGGATGCTTCTAGTAGCATACATGGTATACACACCAGATAGTGTTTATCTTTTGTTCACAGAAGGGGGTTGTTCTTCTGGCATTGGAGTTCCATAACGTCACATATCATGGTACATACTCCTCAAGGTTGCGAATCCCAAAGCCTGCTTGTCCCATTTGTGTTTATTATCGATGACGCGGTTGCCTTCTCCCGATCAGGAAACATCAAGTCACGTCAGCCGGAGGCGCGACAGACTCTCTTCTGGTCTATGCATCATCCATCCATTCTACCAGACTAGTCCGTAAGTAAGCATATAGAAGGAGACCATGGGTCTCTGATCTTTATAGACGACATCATCACGCAACCGATACTGAAGGCGGTCGCCGTAAGGCAAGGTAGAAAATCGGCTTGTTACATTGCGTCCCTTCTTCATCGGTGGTTTCTGAAAGCTACCCTAGGTACCCAACAACGCGGGTCTCAGCAGCCAGGTGCCAGAAAGGTGGGAAACGGCAGCTGGCGGACTCGGCTTAGGGCAATCTGACCGGTGAAGGTACGGTATCGAGTCGAGACGAGGCAATTGGAAGGTGCAGAGGGTTGCATCCGGAATGGCAAGGGATGCCATCCCTGGGAATTGCGGCGGGTTCCTCTGACTGCATCCATGCGGTCAGCACGTCCGCTCTTTCTTCCATTGGAGAAGGGTGGGGTTCCTTTCCTTCCTTCCTCGACCGGACCTGGGAGGTTCGATAAGGCCAGGCAAGAGACACAAGGAGGCCCGTTCCTACCTTCATATCATTTCGCTTCGCATCATGCACAGTGTTCCCATGCCACCACCAACTTCGGTCCATCCCATCCATCCTTTCACCATGCTGGACCCGAGTCATCGCCTCTCCCCCAGATATTGCTCGGCATTGATAGGCCCGTTGCCTGTGTTTCTCGAGTCCACTTCCTTTTCCCATGGACTGTGTGCCCCTCTTGCAGCCCCGATTCGACATGATGCAACAGTCCCTGCCTAGTGCCCGCTGACTTCGGCGACCCTCCTTCCTCCCCCCGATCCTTTTTCAGACATGTATCAGTTTAACTCATCCTTTCTCCAATGCTGCTATGTGCATCCGTATATTGTAGTGTAGACGCTGACAATTGCGGACCATATCACTATGCCACGACGTGTAGTATGATGCAGATAGGTACTGGCTCTCTCTGCTGCGCCTGCATGGGGGCTCAGCTGATGGTCCCCTACCGCCGAGTCAATTTCACCGATTCCTCTTCCAACCCGCCGACGCTCCACCCACCCAAGCATAGTTGAACACCTCTGCGGCGCAGGTGGGGTGAAGCCCATGAAAAAGGGTCTGCTCGTTGTGATATGTAACTCTGGGATCCGGAGGGGTGGGCGAGACACTGCGATACTGGGCTCCAATGTGTAAGTAGGCACTCACCATCAAAACTATCTACCTACATTGGCTAGGACCGCAGTACTGCGCATTCGTACCGGTGTGAAACACGTGGTATCCAACTTGACCTCATGGCCCTATGCAGAAAGGGAAATAAGAAGCGCACCTCCGGCCTCCCCTCCTCGGAAGCTCTCTCGAGTCGGGACGAAAAGACGAATTAGACGGGAGAGAAGGACTCTGTGTCGGCCCCTCATCCCCGTCCAGCCGTTCCAACCCTCCGGACCTCCGGACCCTCAATGCTGACAATCTTGACCCCGCTGGCCTTCAGGGCGTCCTTGCACTTGATCCATTCCTCGGCATCCACCGGCCTGGTGCCCTCCTCGACGACAAAGGTCCGGAAGCCTTCCTTGTTCGCATCCACTGCAGTGCAGTTGACGCAGTAGTCGCCAGCCAAGCCGACGACATAGACGTCCGTGATGCCCTTGGCCCTGAGCGCCGAAGCGAGTCCGCTGTCCGACACCCGCGGCGACTGGAAGGGGTCGTAGAAGGCGCTGTACATCTCGACGTCCTTGTTCTGGCCCTTCTCCAGAACGGTGTCGATAGCCGAGACATCCAACTCGGGCACCAGGGCTGCGCCGGGCGTTCCCTGCACACAGTGCACCGGCCACAGCCGCGTGCGGAAAATCTCGGCACTGTTGCGCGGGTTGGCGATGTCGATGGCGTCGACAAACGGCTCCTTGCCCTCGTGGTTGGAGGCAAACGAGATGTGATCACTGGGGTGCCAGTCTTTGGTAGCGATTTTGGTCACGAACGGCAGACGCAGGAGCGCGTTGACGACCGGATGGATGTCGCGGCCAGTGGCCACGGCGAGTGAGCCATGCTCGAGTCGACGTCAGTCATGGACGCAACAACTTGCCAACCCAACCCCTCCCCGCGAGGCCGCGGGATGCGACGAAAGGGGTGGAGCGGGGCAGCCTAGAGAACATGTACTTACCGGCGGACAGAAATCCTCCTGGAAGTCGACGACGATCAGCGCCGGTCTGAAACGGTCCTCGGGCATGGCCGCACTTTTTCTTTTTACTGTTATTGGGCCTTGCTGTTCACTTTGATACGGATGCTTTGTTGGTCGCGGCGGGATCTCTTCCCGCAACGTACAGTAATGCGGAAGGCACGACTCGTGGGCGTGACACTGGTCTCTTTTGAACGGCCGTCGTCCCCCGTCGTGCGCGTGTTTTACAGATAGTGATTGACGGGTCCGGGACCTCGCCGTCGGGATATGGCTGGTTGTCTCACTGATTGGGCGAGGCTTTTTTAGCCTAATCCGGCTAGCTTTGTTGCCGTCCTAACTCAGGCTCGCCTCAGTGTGGGGCTCAAATCCTCGCGTATTGGTGAATAACAGCTTCTGCATTGCAGAGGAAAGACGCTCTGCTTCCTCTGGATGCAGTGGATCAGCGCGAACGAGTACTTGCCCTCGTCGAGGTCCTCGGCGAAGCCCTTGGCCTTGGCGTAGTCGGCCGAGGCCAGGTTCTGGTAGTCGTCGCGGATCTGGAAGTAACGGCCAAAGAGGCAGCTGAACAGGTCGAGGCCGCCGCTGGGGAGCTTGTCGCCGCCGACGGGGCTCTCGGCGGTCATCATTCGGGTGAGGGTGCGGAACAGGCCGCCCGTCTTCATGTCGACCATCTCCAGGTAGTCGGCGACCCGTGGACAGAGCGTGTTGTGCGTCCAGTAGAGGTCGTAGCTCTGTCCCAGGTGCAGCAGCCGCGCCTCGTCGAGGAAGACGCGGAAGCTCTCCGGGTTCGGCAGGCGGCTCGCGAGATCCGTGGCGGCGATATACTGGAACGTGGCGCTGTTGATGGTCTGGGATGTGCCGTAAATGTTATGAGTTGATGGTCTTCCGCGGCGCAGCGGGGAGTTGTCTTCAATGTCGTCCAGCCTAGGATTTGTGTTAGCAGGTTGGGAAGAAAGAGCAACAATAATAACAGCAACAGCGAGGGACTGACATAAGAGATGCATTGTGCAGCATCCTTACGACCTCTTGGATAGCATCGACCGACTTGGGAGGTACTCGGAGCCACTTGTTGATGGACTCGATGGCCTTTTCTCGGAAGCCCTTGGAAGGAAGAGAGGTCACGTATCGATATGGCTGGAGCATAACCTGCAGGCGTTCTGTCAGTTGAGGTATGAACGTCGTTGGGAGAACGGCAGGGTGAACTTGCGCTGTCGCTCAAGTCGGGCAAGTGGCAATCGCGAACCAGTTGCCTCACATCTTCGGGCGGAGTCGTAGGTGAGATGGATGCCGGCGCCGGCTTCTTGGCGCCATCGGTCCCGTTCCTCCCCAGTCCGTTTTCGACGCTGTCCCTCTTCCTCTTGTTTCCGGAACCATCACCGTTGACTCCGTTGGTCTTGTGCTCGTTGACCCCGTTGGCCTTGTGATCTGGCGACCAACGGCCCGGGTACTTCGCAAGCCCATGCTTGCCTCGAAGCATCTGCAGCTCATTGTACTTGGTCGGACCGTTGTATCGCGGGCAGGTGGGCCTTCAGGCAGAAATTGATTCTAGACTGACCTCTGCAGCCTCATTCGGCTAGTCCCCATGAGCCTTCGGGCAAAGCTGAGCCCCGCGGCCCAGATCTTTAACGATTTCAAACAGGTCACTACAAAGCCTTTTCTTCTTCTTCTCTCAGCTTAGAAGCTACTTTGTTGAGGCTGCTTGCTAACCAACGTGGATAGTTCTGTGATGACCAACTCGCTTCTGTCAACGAAGAAAAGGCAGCCCTCGGATCCAAAGGCGGCGGTTTGTTGAGCGGCCGCCCGACTATTTTCCGCCACCTCCTCAACAGCGACCTCCCACAGTCTGAACTGGACGACGATCGCCTATCCAAGGAAGCCCGAGTTCTCATCGGAGCTGGAACCATTACCACGGCTGGAACAATGTGTTTCATTACCTACTACGTCATGGCCAAACCCCACATCAAGAAGCGTCTGGAAGAAGAGCTGGCGTCCATCATGGCGGACTACCTTCGCAGGCAGCCGACTTAGGCCGAGCTGGAACAAGCGACGTACTTCCAGGCAGTTATCAAGGAGGTTTTCCGGTATGTGAAGAGAAAAGTCCATCCCCAAGCCTTGGGTCCTTGATGGAAAACAGCTGAGGGTGGTGCTAACTGAAATATAGTCTGAGCTACGGCACCACGCACTGACGTACGCGAGTATTTCCTCAGCAGGCTCTCCAATTCAAGGATTGGACCATCCCGCCTGGCGTCCCTGTGGGCATGTCCGCATACTTCTGCCATCGCGATCCTGAAATCTTCCAATGTCCCGAGGAATTCCTCCCCTAGCGGTGGCTCGGCGATGTCACGCCCGAAATGAGGCGCAATTTTGTCCCTTTTTCCAAGGGTTCGAGGCATTGCCTGGGAGAAAAGTATGTTAACTACCACATCAACTCTAACCCTGCTCATCTTCTGACCGTGTCTAAATAGTCTCGCATACGCCGAGATCAACTATGTTCTCTCTGCTTTATTTCGTCCTCAAGGTCCCCGGCTCGAACTGTACGAGACAGGCGAAATGGATGTCAAAATGATACACGACTTGATCGTACCGCTGATGAGTCTAGACTCAAAGGGTTTCCGAATTACTTTTCACTAAGTAGGACAAAGGAAAAGTCGACCAGTTGCCTCTGGAATCTTGTCGAGGTGATTCCATTAGATGGACGGTCGTCAATGAAGAACCATAAATCCGACGATGCAGTCACCCGATATCTTTCATTCCGATAGATATCTAGACACTTGAACACATGTCCTAGTTGGCTTACAGACGCGTCTCTTAGCGTAGCTCGGCCCCTAGACCAATTGGCAATATTATATCAAACCCCGTTCCAACCCATCGGGCAGGCATCTATGGATGACAAGACAAGTGGGCGCCCCGCAACGCACCTGGTCTCACCTGTGCACTGTGCATTGTTAGTTGGCAGTGGCCCTCATGTAAGCGACCGGATAAAGGAAAGGGTCAGGACGAATCAGAATGTTGGGAGAGTCGGCGCAAACAAAATAAGACATTCCTGATGTACCGTGTATCGGGAACATTCTGCTATAAATACGAAGAAGGGCCTCAGGCCAAAGCTGACCAAACCCCCACGGCTGCTGCACCTGGAAAAGTGTCACAACTTCATCCCACCGTACCTAAAAACTAGATACTTGGGGGTTAGATCATACAATCATGGCAACAAAAGCTCTAGTGGTAGGCGGCACAAGCGGCATCGGCTATGCCATGGCATGCCGCGTAGCAGCCTCCTCGCCATCCTCGACCGTCGTTATAAGCGGCCGTACCCAGCCTGACAACATGCCCCACGCCAACATGGAATTCCGGCCCATCGAAGCAACGTCGATGCGCGAAATCAAGGGCTTCACTGACAAGTTCAAGCAGCAGCAGCAGCAGCCACACGCGCCCGCCGAAGAAAAGAACAAGCTCGACCTCCTCATCATGTCGCAGGGCGTCATGACCATGGCCGGCAGGACCGAGACGCCCGAGGGCATCGACCGCAAGATGGCGCTGCACTACTACGGCAAGCAGCTCCTGATCCGCGAGCTCATGCCGGCGCTCAAGCAGGACGCCAGGGTTGTCATCGTCTACGATAGCTGGACGGGGAACATGGACAAGCTCCACTGGGACGACCTGGATCTCAAGACGCACTTCAGCCTCGGCGCCGCCGCCAACCACTGCCAGGTCATGAACGACGTCATGATCCAGTGCTATGCCGCGCAGCAGCAGGAGCAGCAACAACAGGGCACCGCCGCCGCCAGACGGCATTTCATACACGCATGGCCCGGCGGCGTGAACACGGAGGGTCTCATGAGGGAGATGCCGTGGGTTTTGGGGGCCACTGTCAAGCTGCTTGCCCCGCTCATTACCGTGACGCCTGCCAGATGTGCAGAGTACCTGATGGACGGCGTCGACAGGGTCACGGCACCGGCGGCGGGGGGCAAGCAAGGCGGACGTTTTTGGCATTACATTGATAACAAGGGGAGGGTGCTTCCGAACAAGCCCGTCTGTACAGAGGAGCAGGTGGGGAAGATTGCAGACCACACGTGGAAGCTTATTGATGCCGCCTTGAAGGCTTGAAATAGCACCGTCATTAAGATTAACAGTCAACTTCTCTGGTGTACTCTATCTTCTCGAGAGAGTCTTCACGTGGTCCAAGGTGCCGGGAGTGGATCCATCAGCCCCTTGAGCCGCAACATGAGCGAAATCTTCCTCAAGGCTCAAGCAGAGCTGTCTTCTGACTCGAGTGTTCTCTTCTCTTCTGAGGTCGTCAAGGCCCACCGCCCCAACAATGACTCGGACGTCAAGCTCGTTGTCCGCACTCCCACCGGTACCAAGCTCATCATCGCCAAGAAACTGGCCATTGCCATCCCGCCAAAGGTCGACTACCTGGCTCCGTTGACCTCAGCCGCACCGAGAAGTCGGTCTTCAGCAAGTACATCGACGCGGGCTACTACGTCGGTGCCCTCAAGAACTCCGGCTTCCTCGAGAACGCTAGCATCTCCAACGCCGCCGAGGGCAACACTAAATACGATCTTCCGTTCCTGCCGGCGGCGTACAGCTCCTCCGCTTCGAGAATTCCCGGCGTGCCATTTACCACCTATTCCACTCCGGAAACCTCAGAGTCCGAGCCCCTTACCGATGAAGAGGTGAAGACGGATATTATCAACACCGCCAAGCGCATCCTGAAGCAAAACCCGGATCTTTTCGAAAAGACCGAGCCCGAGTTTGTCGCGTTCCACGCCCACTCTCCGTACAACTCCGCGTCGAGGACATCAAGAACGGCATCTACGACAAGCTTTACTCGCTGCAGGGAGAGAGAAACACGCACTGGACTGGAGCTGCATGGAAGGGCGAGGACAGTAGCTTGCTCTGGAAGTATACAAAGGAGTTTGTGGTGCCTAAGCTGGCCTGGAAACTGTTTAGGTATACGGGCACACCAGTGTATAGATGTGCTGGGAACAGCATAAAATGGGTTGAACAATTTGGTGTAAATAGTTAGGTTGCTCGGCTCCTTTTCGCCTTGCTACTTCGTACTGAGGTACCCCAGTGTACTTTGGTCGCGTACGTTTTACCTCAATCGTTGGCAGAATAGGACGCTTATAGTCCAAGTCACTATACCAACAATAAAATATCGCCCCTCCGTCTTGCAGAACCAAAACGGCTTTGCGCGCAGTTCAATTAGTAACAGCTATAGACAAGTGACATGACTAGCCAAACATGCTACTACATCCTTTTGAGCTTTGAAGTATTGGTGGCAAGAACTAGGGAGTTCCAGATCGCAATTAGGCAGGGAAACACTGCATAGACTGTTTTCAAAATTGCCTGCGATAGACCAGACCTCTTGAAAACTCAAGCCCTCTCAACGCAAACAGCAATTTTGGTTTTGTCCGCTTCCCTACCATCATCCTGTACATCCTCGATAGTAGCCACCTTACCCACATGAGAATTCGACTCGACGTTGGACTGGTACCATGCCAAGCCTACGCTTCGCGTCATGGTGGCCACTAGGTACTAGAGATGTATTAAATAATAAATAAAAAACTAGTAACAATATGTAAATATAATATAGAACCCTACTTATACTAGGGTAGGCAAATAAGCCTTCATTAAGCACAACAATCACCCTTTAATTAATAAGTCTCAGTAGTATTGCATTGAATGTATATTGTGTATCCAACAATACTGCATGAGGTGATGTATGTGGGTACCTACCTAAAACAGTTGCTCTGTATGCGCCAATAGGTTCAAGTAAGCCCTGGCGATTACTCATTGTGTAGTTGTAATCTACGACAAATTTCTTGACATTGGCTCCCAGCATTTGATTAGGGGGGGAAACCCCGCACTCATAGGCACAGGCTTCGCGAGAAAAAGCCGATTTCGAGCGTCATATGCTTCACCCGCAGCTTTGGTGTCAGAAGTGCAGGCTTCTCGGGTGCCAGACAACCTAAGCGCTGCTGACTACTACCCTAGGGCCAACCGTGAGATCGTCGTTACAGAGAAGAACTCTCTAGACGAAACTTCCCTCCTGCCATTGCGTGCCCGCTATTAACGCAGATTTATGCACCTATAGTGCTCGGTAGGAATAATAGGAGCGCGCTCTCAGCTTCCTCATCTCGTACGAAGCCCTCATCCCGCTTAAGAGAGACTTCCATATCGCCAGGGAGACGCACCTTATTCCCGAAGAAGTATAGTGGCTGGCGTGGATCGCAGCTATTCGGGAACTGCCGTCCATCCGGCCCAGGTGTGCGCCTTGGCCGGCTTAACAAAATTTACTTTTTCTGGCAGACCCTGCTTCGCGACTATGCATCCCGCTAGAACCAGTACAGCTTATTCTTCCACGACAGCTTTACGTTGCTAGCTAGCTAAGGTCCTGGTCTTCCACGTTCTTGTGTTTTTTGAGGGCTCTACTTCAACAGGCGCGGCAGTGGCGCCGTACTACGGAGCGGGCGCCCGCGCGGCGTTAAAAGCGGGGCGCCTTCTCCATGCGGAAGGAATTGATGCCACGTGACTTACTGGTTAGGTGACGAATCGGTCACGTTGGGGTAGGTGCCCTGAGGGCACCTGTAATTACAAGAGCCTTTAGGGCCTTCAGGGCTTTTAGGAGAAGTGCAGGGAAAAGGCCCCCTAAAAGCCCCTGTGGCTAAAGTGGCTACGCTCTAAAGAGCCCTGTAGGTAGGCACGTACCTACCCTCGAGAACGTATTCTCTCGTGCCAGAACTGCTTCTTTCATTTCCGACATTTAACAACAGAATACTTGGCAACCAGGCCTTTATCAGGTTAAACAGGGCTGATCGGATTGCTTAGCAGCTAAATTTCGGTGCGATACAATGACTGAAGCCACTGGCAATCCCCGGCGGTGATGTCTCTAGTTGTGCAGTGTCGGGGGCCTGAAAGCGGTGTCTAATACTGGTACTCCGTATCCGTACTGAACTACCTACCAGGGATATGCTTGTTCCTGTTCGTGATTAGGTACATAGTACTTGTACCTGTCTGCAAATTACAGCCAGATAATCTACCGTAGCGCCTTCTCTAGTGGCTCACTTGATAAATGGCATCGCTACCGCTCGTCTTTATCTTATCGCAGGAACGGATACCTACCTACCTAGGTAGGTAGGTAAGGCCCCGCCGCCGGCTTGACTCGACAACCATCCTAGGTAGTGTACTCCGTACTGTGGTAGAACAGAACGCCTATACGTATAGTTTATGTGTGAGGCGCCATCCCTGGATCCCGTTATCTGGCAGCTTTAGCCTTCTTCCATGCCTACCTGCTCTGTGCACAGGTCTTCGTCCATTGGTTCCTCATCACAGAAGCGCGACGGGCACATTGCACATATTGCACATGTCAATCTCCACACTGGAAGCACATCTATCCTTTGCTTGGCACTCTGCACACCGCATTTACACGGTATGGGTTTCGAACGATGCGCCTGGGCAATAGTGAAAGCTTGAATTCCTAGCCCTGCTCACCCCACCATAGCTGGCCTCAAGAAGAGCGAGCTCGCTGACTGACGAGGACCTTGCTGCTTGCCTCTTCTGTGCCGTTGTCGACTAACCAACTCCGGCCGAACCTCACTCGCTCACATAGTGTAGGATTTACCTACCTCCATCCCTAGCAAAGGCCGTTATGACTCGCTCAGCTCCCTGATCTACTAGTGTGGAATCCGAATACATGTCTGCTGCGCCGACTCGGCCAGGGACTTTGCAGCTCTCGCCAGCAATGTCTCGGAAACCAACCGTCTCAGCCCTGTCATGCTATATCCTCCAATCGCAGCTCCCAAAGACGGGCACGGGTAGAATACCAGTGCAATTTGGTCGGCGGCCGGTGAGTTAAGCCTATTTTAGAAGGCACTGCCACCACCGCCACTGCCACTGCCACTGCCGCCACTGCCCACGTCCATAACCCATGCAAAAAACGCCCTTTTTGCCGCAAATCCACTATCGCCAACAGACGCCCACAATGCCCAAGATTAAGCCCTCATATCTAACCTTCAAAGAGTAACAGCAACGTATACAGATATACTATCGCAATAAGGGTACTACGCTTTAATTAGACAAATTACATAATATAATAAGTTTTTAAATTAATTATAGCTGTTGCCTCTATTTTGCCTTCACTATGAATTGCTTAAATCTAAAGAGTTTTTGACTTTATGTAACTTTCTAAATCTTGGCCTTCTTATTGGTCAGTCGGGTCGGAATATTGTTTTTGCTGACGCTGACATAATGTATTCCAAAATAGGCTTAACTCACCGGCCGCCGACCAAATTGCACCGGTATTCTACCCGTGCCCCCAAAGACGACAGCTCAGCTGCGGAGGTGTCCGAGGGCTGGTGTCTCGACGTGCCATATCAGATGACAGCCACGTTGAGAGCCGATAGCTCGATAGCGCGATTTAAAGGGGTTAGTGTGTCGCAGACAGGCGGCTAGTTGAGCTGTTGAAGGCTAGTCGCGGTATCCGATAAGAGCACCGTGTCTCTGCTCGACTCGACTCAATGTCTTGCGAGCAATCACATTGACCTCGATTTCTTTCTCTTTCGCGTACAACAAGGCGACGACACCACACCACACCACACCACACGATGCGCTCATCACTCGCCTTGTTGGCGGCCGCCGCCGTCCAGCCGGCCCTCTCCTGGGGCAATGTTGGCCACCGCACTGTCGGCTACCTGGCCGAGAAGTACCTAACGGACGAGGCCGCCGCCGTCTTCGGAGAGCTCCTCGCCAACGACCGCAACTACGACATCTCCGACGCTGCCACGTGGGCCGACACGCTCCGGGGCCACATGGGCTGGGCGAGCAAGTATCACTACGTCAGTACGTCGTTGTCCGGTCGCGATTGTAGCCTTACGCCTGGACACTCGGCTCACCAGCTTCAGATCCCCGCGATGACCCTCCCCGCCTCTGCGGCATGAAGTATCCCCAAGACTGCCCGTCCAGCGGCTGCGTCATCTCCGCCATCCAGAACTACGTGCGTCCTCCCGTTCTAACCACCCAATTCTCACCCTCTCAGTCGTTTGAGACTGACAACATTCCCCTCCGCAGACCTCCCAGATCCTCGACACCTCCCTCCCGCACATCAACCGCAAGAACGCGACCATGTTCGTTATCCACTTCCTCGGCGACATCCACCAGCCCCTACATGCCACCGGCCTCCTCCGCGGCGGCAACGATATCCGCCCCGTCTGCTGGCGCCGCCAGCCGCGCGACGGCGTCTGCACGGGCCCGATGAGCCTGCACTCGGTCTGGGACACACAGATGCCGCACCGCATCCGCGGTTTGCCGCCGCATCTGAGCCCGTCGGACGAGAAAAAGGCCGCCGCGGCGTGGGCAGCGGACCTGCACGTCCGCCAGGCCGCGGCCGGTATCGACGCCTCGCCAGCTCAGCAGTGCATCGATCTCGACACGGGGGCATGCGCAGCCGCTTGGGCGGGCGAATCTAACGCGCTCGTGTGCTCACATGTGCTGCGGCCCGGGCTGACGTTTCTCAAGGGCAACGACCTGAGCGAGAAGTACTACGACGACAACTGGGAGGTGGTGGAGGAGGTCATCGGGCAGGCCGGCGTGAGGTTAGGCGCCTGGCTCAACGCCATTGCTGAGAGGCTGGTCCGTGAGGAGGCGCCCAAGTTTGAGGACCTCTGATACACAGTCGAGGGGCTATATAGCGGGGCTACTGGCCGTAACACACAGGTCGAGACTCTGTACAGGATAGCAACACCACACTTAGTCCAAATGCCTATTATCCTGTGCCTAACTTAGGATTAAAAATATGCATAGATATCTATATAGATTTCCCCTCTATAATACCTATGGATACAATAGAGAGCAAAAGGCGAGGGCCTCCTTAAGCCCCGGGCGAATAACGGCTGTCTAGTGGGCAAGGGCCATTTAGCCGCGCTGTCCACTAACAGAGGGGCTCAATTGTCAACCCCGATGCGTGATAGCAGCCAAACTTGCCCACGGTAATCGCAGGGTCATCACACGGATAAGCGCAGGATGCTGATCGCTTGGCTACAGGAGCAACTCATACCTCGGCTTGTTAGTGTAGACAACTAGAGGGGTGTGTGGTGTGTTGTCGGGTCCTCCGCTAACAATTAAGCCCCCTGCTAGTTCCGATCTCTGGGGGGGGCGGATCGATTCCCCAAGACGATCGCTAATCTGTAGGCGTAGGTGAATCAACAACAAAGATGGCGTTGCGGGGAATGACCTCATCAAACTCTATGTCACAGCGTCATAGACAAGCGAAGCAATACAAGCTTGCGTCGTATTTGATGGCGGTTCGTCAGCGGTTTCGTTTTCCACGGCGGCGATTCTGAACCTGCATCATCCATCCCATCGATGGCATCTCAACCCACAGACTGTGATATCGAGCGGAACAGCCCAGAAAACATGTCGCAGAACGGGAACACGGGCAAGGATGGGCGCAAAAGAGTCCTCGTCGTCGGTGCCGGTGCGGCCGGGTGCGTTCCATGTTTGCTATGTTCATCAACCCTCGACATTAATTTTCTGTGAACGTGTTTGCTGACTGACCCCTGCCAGCATGTCAACGGCCTATCATCTGTCCAACCATCCCGAAAAGTTTGATGTCACCATCATCGACTCGGTCGACTACTGCGGAGGCCAGGCATTCTCCATTCCCCTCGACAAAGAACGTCATGGCGCAAGCTGGTTCAACCAGGGCGTGCAGGGCGGCAGCTACATCTTCCACCATACGCTGACCATGTTCGCCCGCCAGGGGTACCACGCAGACCCCGTGAAGCTGCAGGTCTCATTCGGCAAGGCCGACAAGTTCTGGACAAATGTCTTCCCTACCGACTTCATTGCGAAGCACCAGGCCGAGGTCCGCCGTCTGGCGTTCATGCTCAAGTTCATGAGGTGGTTCGAGGTCCTCTTCGCGCTGCTGCCGCTTAAGGTCGTCTTCAAGCTCTTCCTCTTCTCCGACGAATTCACAAACGTCGTTGGTCTCCCCATGACCGCCCTGTTCCTCGGCACGGGCAACGCGACCCCGGAGGTCCCGGCCATCATGCTCGAGCGCCTCTGCACGTCGCCGACCTACGGAATGTGGTACCCCGCCGACAAGAACAGCGTGGTGTCGAACCTTCCGCCAATGGTTGTGTTCCCCAATTTCACTGACTTCTACACCGCCTGGAAGAAGGACCTCGAGTCCCGTGGTGTGACCGTCCGCCTGTCCACCGAGCTCACCGAGGTCGTCCACCGGAACAAGCGCGGCGTCTTCGTCAAGACCAAGCCCCGCACCCCCGTGGAGGACGGCCACAACCCCGTCGGCGGCGACCCAGACGCCATTGAGTCCGAGGAACACTACGACGAGATCGTTCTCTGTGTGCTTGCCGACACGGCCAAGAAGATCCTCGGCAAGACGTCGTCCTGGCGTGAGCGCAGGGTCCTCGGCTCGGCCAAGTTCTCCGACGACATCACCATCACGCACAACGACTCTGACTATATGAAGAAGTACTATGAGAACTTTTACGACGAGGGAAAGGCAGTCAAGACACTAGGCAAGAACGGCGACATGGACCATTCTTCCCGCCTCGCGTTCGCCAAGGACAACTTTAGGCCCATGTACTACATCCGCATGTACGATGGCGACCTCTCCAAGCTCGAGATGTGCTTCGATACCACCAACTACCAGAGCCAGTTCCCGCAGAAGGTGCCGTTCGAGCAGCACGTCTTTCAGACCATATACCTGAACAAGGGCCGCGACCGCAAGCACTGGACCGACGACGAGATCGACAAGGACAAGATCATCCGCGCCGACTGGTGGCACCAGCTCTGCCACTCGTGGACACACTACGTCTTTGTCGTGCCCTGGATGATGTTCCTCCAGGCCAAGAAGCGCACCCGCTTCGCCGCGTCGTGGACCCTGGTTAACGCGCACGAGGTCGCCATCATGTCCGGCATCGCCGCCGCCGTTGACATGGGCGCCGACTACCCGGAGGACCTGGAACACGACAAGTTCGCGCTGCTGTGCTTCAGGCTGTACTATCTCCTCGCCTACGGGAAATGGTACCGCCGCAAATTCAAGGACAGCAAGAGCCAGAAGGCCAAGGATGGCGCCAGCTGGGCCTCGGGCCTCTACGGAAGCGTCTATCAGGGGCCGGGCGTCTCTACGACGGAGAGGTCGGTGTGGAGGGAGGAGGTGAAGGCCGGGAGGAGCACGGAGAACCTGGCCGACGGCAATAATGGGCGGAGTCAGCCGTAATTCCAGACGGAAGTGTGCGAAGGCGGCGCATCAGTACAGCTTGCGCAATGGCAGGGCAAATCTACTTCGCAAAATCATGCCATATGCTTTGGTTCCCACCGAACGAGAGCTACTTCTTTTGTCACAAGACCATAGCCAAAGATGACTCACCTCATCGCACGGTTGGGCCGGGGTATGGGATGGCAATCCATGAGGTCTTGTCCTAATTTTGTATAGAGAGCATTGTGCATTTTATAATTAAGAGCAGCGTCCTTATTAGAAGCCTGGGCACCACATATATTTATGCAAGCCTATATTGACCACTAGTAATTAATATATTCACTAAGAATTTCTGGCTAATAAAAGTTCAAAAAACATATCTAGGTAGTAAAGGTAGGCTGTAATTTTTGTAATTACTATGAACCACTTTACATAAAGCGTGTTTTTATTTAAAGCTTAGGTGAATAAACTGATTAAGTGTGATAATGAAGGGAACAGAAACCAAGTACCACATCTGTAAATACGATGGAGTATTCAGCCGAACTAGAAGTCCAGCCCAGCTTAGAAGTATGGTGAATAGAATAAAGCAAAGGAGTACCAGCTCTAATTTTGAAGCTCGGCTATCACCAATGTAAAGCCCAAGTATCACAGCGATGTAACAATCAAGCGGCTGTACAACCAAGACAGAGAAAGCCCAGTCATGCAGATAGCGAGAAGGTTCAATGGAGACTTCCGGAATCAAAAGAAATGCAACGATCACCGACCCCAGCCCTGTAAACATGAAAACCACATAACGATAGTCATCCACTGAGATTGCGAAAAGCGGGAAGACAGTGATGCTTGAATGTCGACGTATTCCGTCCCCGTCACAGTCTCTTGCTTTGGCAATGAAACGATCCCCCGATTATCTCTCGAGCGGGCTTCTATTGAGGATGTTGGCCTCGACACGCCGTCGGCCTTGGTACCGGCTGTATTATATGGATAGTGCCGAAACTCCCCGAGTAGAATCTCAAGCTTGGATGGTGAAGAAAGCCTTCTCCCAGTTGATGCCCTGATATTCATATCGGCCTCGATGTCTCGGAGAAGATTTGAAACTCGATTTATTACAACGTTATTGTTTCGCTGCTTTGCTGTGATCTCTGTTTCGGGATTAGTGGCTCATCTCGTGAGAACCGAAGTTCCTTCATTCCAGTCCGATAAGCAGTAAGCAAAGCTATAGGCTGTCTGACAGATTCTCCATCCTCCTCTTGCTTGTTCGATTTCATGTGACTTCTAAAAGTGTCGAAAACTGTCAGAGCGACCGCCGTGACTGGACCCGACAGAAGAAACACGGGCAAGACCTGCCCGAAGCCCCATTCATTCTCTTCGCCTTTGGCATCGGCGGATTCTCGCGCCTGTATGAGACGAATGGTTCCCCAGATTGAGGCTGAAAAGAGCCAGAGGACCTGCACGTTTTGCTGGCCAGCAAGCCTCTTATGCAGTGGAATAGAATAGGTGTTTTATCCGGGACCGTTTCACTGCAGGAATGATAGGTAGTACTTACATCCGCCGCAAAAATAAATGTCAAGAGTTGGAAAACATACAAATAGAAAACAAGTTAAACCACGAGCAGAATTAAGGGGTGCGTGGGTAGTTCAATGATACTTCATCATGGGTGCCCATCCAACTTAAATGCAGATCTATTACGGAAACCCTGGTCGCGACATGTGGTTGCGCCCACAGGGAGAAACGCTATGGTTCATGATTGTTGGCTGTTTCTGCGAACTGTGTTAGTTTCGAAGCACAGCATGCAAGCGAACAGCCGGTCGACGTCATCCTCATCCTGGAGGGTTTCAGCTATAAGCTTTTCAGTTTTCAGACCACTGCTCATTCACGGCGTGTAGCCAAGAGGATACAGAAAAAAAAAAGAGTAGGTTAGACACCACACCTATCCATGCTAGGCACCTCGAATGGCCGTAATGTTTTGCTCACATATATATATGGTCATTTTAGTTCTCCCAGCAGCAGTCAAGGCAAGATGGCCGAGCGGTCTAAGGCGCTAGCTTCAGGTGCTAGTCAAGTAATTGGCGTGGGTTCGAATCCCACTCTTGTCATCTTTTCTTTTGCCTCGTTCGTGGCCATCCTTGTTGGCTTTTGTTAGGGTGATGGTTTTACGGCGATGGCCAAGACAAGTTTGAAGTCCGTCAGTAGGACAGGCTTGGTGGGAAACTAGTACGGTTACCGACGATTTTGGGGCAATCTGCCAAACGGAACGGAGCGGAGCGGAAGGATATGGCACCCTACGGGTACTCCGACAACGTGCACTTGCGAGAGGGCAGGATTTATTGCTCACCTCTTAGTAGAGACTTGTCGCACGGTAACTGACGATTGCGGTCCGGTCCCAAGAGCGCAGACCAGAATGAATAAACGAACAGATGCCGCTCACGCATTGTCTGTCGTCCGCTCATCGCATCATGAATTCGCGGATCTCGCCATACATGATGCCATGCACTTACGACTCCCCCACAATTTCGTAAAAGCCCTCTTCCGTCTCCCGGATGGCATACGGCGTTTTCCCGTCAAGGAAAATCATGATCTTGTCTCCTGGCCGAGCATGCATCGGAGCCAACCCGACGTACCCCGACGCCGAGAGGAACGGCCGTCGTGAGTGGAGATTCTTCAGGGCGGACAGGAACCACGGCTGCTGCCACCCGATAGTGTCGTCTATACGGATGCCCATATCCTCCATTTCGGCGGCGAACTTCCCAGCGCCTCTGCTCATCCACACGACCGCCTGGGCGAAGCCCTCCAGAAGCTCGGCCTGTCTCTCCGGCTCCTTGTAGTGGTAGCGGTCCGCGGTGCAGATGCGTATGACGTCTTTGAAGTCCTGGGCCTTGATCTTCTCGGCGAACATGGGCGACTTCTTGCACAGGTTCTCGACGTCGTCGAGGTATTCCAACGCAGCCTTGCAGTCCAGCTCCTCGACCCAGTTGGGGTCCCAGACGTTGCCCGTCTCCACGACGGCATCGACTAGAACGGCCCGCAGCTGTACAGTCTTTTCATCCGGGATGAGAACGGCTTGCTCCTGAAACGAGGCCTTTGAGGCATCGAACTTTGAGCGCCACGGGTTCCCGTTGTTTGGTCTCCTGATCCCCATCCTCCAGTCGGGTGCCCACGTTGCCAAAGGCTTATCGCGTGGAAATTGGCAGTACGACAAGACATCAATGTTGCCCTGAAGGAGAATGCGCCGGCCGATATTTTGATACACCTGCTCGCAGCTGAGGCTGTAGTCCGAAAGACCTTCAAATTCGGCGACGTCGTCAGCAAAATGCATCACGGCGAAGACGCGGTCCCGGTGATCCGTCGACTGCGGTTGATTGTAGTCGATCTCCATCACCAGCGTTGTCACCAACACCGCGAAGAGACTCTCGCTGCCAACCGTCATGCCATTCTCTACCTCGGAGATCGTGCGCGTGGCCAGACGTGCGGACGGGTCGCCATGCCGCAGCTGGTACCTGCGCCGCCGGGTGAAGACGCCCTCGAGGAAGTTGTTCGCCGGGGTCTTGAAGCCGCGGAGCATCTCCACAAGCGTCTCCATCACTTCCTGGCCCCCTTCCTCCTGGATCCTGGTGAGTTTATCGTAGATGGTGCTGAGGAAGACTAGGAACTCTCTCAGGTCGGCGTGCCCTATGGATGCATGCCCGCAGAGTATGTCGAGATCGACCGCAACGGCGAATTCCAGGAAAATCCACACCCGAGTCCAGTAATCTCTCTTGCAGAACGCGCGGAGCGCGTGGGATACTCTCTGGAGGAAGACGATGTCGGCGTGGGCCCGCACCACGTCGACGTACTTCTCCTCTCTCACCAAGGCACTCATAGCGCGGGTGTGAGAGAAGAACAGGTCGATATCGTCTCCGGGGGGGCCCATCCATACAGCGACCCGGGTGGCGGCCGTGTAGATCTGGAGCATGATGCGAACCTGGTGGCCCTTTTCGGCATTGTCGCTCTGGTTGATGCATAGTTGATCGATCCGGACGTAGACGCCCCCGGTATTGCGAAGATATTGGAGGGCGGCCTCACCATTGGAGCCGCATTTCTGCACGGTGCCATCGATCACGATCGGGCTTTCAGCGCCGCTCTGGCCCCAGCAGTACGAGAGGGCGACGAAGGGGGGAGAGCCACTGAGAGGGAAATGATGAAGCTCGCCGATCACTTTGTCATCTTGCGAAGGATTTTCGTGTTCGGCAGCAGTAGGTTCGAGGTATAAGAGACGGAACTCATACGTAGTGTGGTCCAGGGCACGATAAGCGATACCCTGTGCCTCGCCTGATGAGCTTATTGGAATGATGGGCTCAGCCATTCCAGAAGGGGTCGAGGTCGTTTCTGATGACGCTTCAAAAGGCGTTCTGGTGGATAATTATAAGGATGAGCTGGAATGGCTTGCACTACTAGAAGCTAAGACATGTATGCCAAGGGCGCTGCGCCATGTTTTAACATGGGGAGAGATGTCTCCGAGTGACGCGGCCCATCTGTCGTGCTTAACGAGAAAGCTGAGTCCCTGAGAAAGACCAGTTGAGAAATATTGTCAGGTGGCCATATTTGAAGTGCCTTGAGACGAGGAGATGGATTTTTCGTACAAATGGCTTCGGTATAGCACATTCTCTCCCTCAGCCAAGAATCAGTGACACGTCCTTCAAGGCTAGAGCCTCCCACTTTGACCGTTTCCCATCACCGCTCGCTTGACGGTACAATATTCCATTTTGCCACTCGTCCCAAAGCACCGTATCTTGCCATTATCATAAATCGTGGCGAAACTGATCCCTGTTGTCGAACAGGACGTCGGCGGCGTAAATGTCGTCGTGAGAGAATCCATCGTTTGACTCGCTGGCTACCAAATCCGCTGCTCAAAAGTGTTACGCCAGGTATGGAAGCAGGGTTATAGCGAAGAAGTCATACTCGAGGAGCACAGAGGAAACCCAGAGGCTTTGGGCAATCTTTATAACGTGCAGCACCTTGCAGGCCGAAAGGATGACTGAAGCCAAGGTGCGGCTGGGCGACGCTGGAATTGAGGCGAAACGGTACGGGCCAGTCATCAACTGCAACTGATGCCAACATCACTGTCTTTGATTGTGGAGATTGGCCCATATCTAGGTATGGCCATGCCCTTGAGAACTGAAACAGTCTCATAGGTTCGCCAAGATGACTTGGACAAATCAGCTCGGGGCTCAACTCCCAGCTTTCCGCCCTCTCTTGGGCACGTTTTGATAGTGTTGGTTTTCACTGGTTAATTGATGGGATCCCGTATCTCGTAATATCACAAAGGTTAGGAAAAGGTGGTCAAATTTGTGGTTATTAATAGTTAACTAGTTAATAAGGTAAAGTAAAAGCATAAGTGTAGTAGCACCCTTGCGTATAGGCAAAGGTAGAGGATTCTACTAGTAAGCAGTATATTATATAACCTACTACCTTTAGCTATATTACCTATATACTAACACTAGTAACTTTCTTATATAGTAAAAGTTACTAGTGCTCCTATTTCTCCTAAAAAGCCTAAAAATATAATAAAAATAAGAAGAATAAAAGTATTATACTTTTTATAATTATATACTACTATAAATTTATTTATTTATTACCTAGTAAAGATAGGCTTATATTATCTTATTTAAGTATATTTCTCTTTAGCTATAGCTATTAAAGGTATATACTTATATTAAATAGATTTAACTACTATTAATTTATATAGTTTATATAGCCTATTTTTTTTTTAAGTGTTTATTATTTTATATTTTATTATTTTTATTATTTTTTATTATATATATATAACTTATCCTTTTATTTATATCTTTACTTTATTATAAAAAATAAGGCTTTTAAGTACTTAGTTTAATAAAAACTTTATAAACTTATTAGTAAGGTTATTATTACTATAGATTTATTATACCTTAAAAAACTTATATTACTTATATAATTATTATAGTACTATAATATTAATTATTAAGTACTTTTTATAAATAGTACTTAACTTTACTAGGCACTTATATAGTAAGTATAAGTTAGTATAAATAATAATAAAGATTAATAGGTTACTAAGCTTATTTACTACTATTATAATAGTTATAAAGAAAGTATATACTATATTAACACCTATAACTATACTATAGACTTCTAATATAAGAACACTTTATATTACTTATTTAGATTTAGTTAATAAAAAATAAAGGATATTACTATAGAGAGTAAACTTACTTTACTTATTATTAACTTTTTTATTAATAAAAAGAATAATAAATTCTAACTATAAAGTTAAGTTATAATTATTAATAAAAGATTTATTAATAAATATAAAGAGCTTTATATTAAGTAAGTTAAAGAGAATAAAGGTAAAGCTATAGTTAAGTAAATTTATTTACTACTAGATTCTCTAGTTAAGTTACTAAATAGCTTTACTATCTAGCTTTTTATACTAAGCTATAGTAAATAAGTTAAAGTATACTTTAGGCTAGTAAATAAAAGTAATATATATACCTTAAGTATACTACTAGATATAGTTTTACTAGGCTATAGGTAATTTTTTATTAATAAGTCTTAGCTTTATACCTTAGCTCTTCTAGTAAAGTATAATAAAGGTGTTTTTAGCTAAAGTTAATAAGATAATTCTTTTATTAAATACTAAAGGTTTATTCTTTATAAGTAAAATTTTCTTTTTTATAAGAAGCTTTACCTTAGTAAGCTTATTATCTTTATATTTAAAGAAATTAATACTAGTTAAGCTAATTATATTATTTATTTATATCTTAATTATTATAAAGTTAAGGTTTTTTATAGATAAAAGAAGTAAGTATAGGTTATATAAAGTAGTAACTATATTAAGCTTTTTATAGTAGTAGTAGTTATAAGTTACTTACTAATAAGTACTTACTTTAGTAAGGCTATATAATAACTTTACTACCTTTATAATAGTGCCTTAGGGGTAGTAATTATAGATCTAAAGGGGAAGTTATATATAAATAGTATAGTTAAGTTATAAAGTTAACTATATATAGGCCTATATTATATCTTATAGCTATATTACCTTACTATTAGCTATAAGGAAAAGGGTAAGTATAAGAATTATATACTAGCTAGCTTTTTAAATTACAAGTAACTAAACTAGTAAAGTTTTTTTACTATTATTACTATAACCTTATACTATAAGTTATAATTTTTTATATAGCTTATTATTTTTACCTTTAACTTTATTAATAAGGTAAGATTTAAAAATATAGCCTTAGTAAATAAAAGGGTTATATATAATAATCTTAAATATACTATAGTTAATAAGTCCTTAGATCTTGTTTTTACTTAACTATTTAAAGGGCTTACTAGGTGTAGTAATAATACCTTAGTTATATAGTTACTATATAAGTACTAGGTTAGCTTTTTCTTTAGTTAAAAGGAAGACACTAGAAGGTTTATCTATTTCTTATAGTAGTATATTAACTAAGGTCTTATATAGTTACCTATAGGTATACTATAAAAGAGAAGAGGTTACTATTTAAATAGGTTTTTTTATTCTTATAGTAATAATAATAGTATCCTCTATATATTTACTAGTGTAGTTAGTATCTATAGGTTAGTTAAGTTAAGGATTCTTATTAATAGGCTTATTTATTTCTTTCTTAGTATAGTAAGGCTTAACTAAGGTAAAATAGAAGTTATATAGGCTATTAATATTAATAGTATAATCCTTACTATTAATAAATAGTAGGTAGTATAGGCTAAACTATTTACTTTTCTTATACTATACTTATACTTTACTACTTAATAGTAGGTCCTTAATAGTAGAGGTATCTAGGCTATTATATACCTTAAGTGCTTTATAAACTTAGTATATTATATAGCTCTTATAGAGGTTATTAGTAGCCTTTTAGATAGTAGTTACCTATTAAATAATATTAGGTAAAAGAGTAAAGTTAGTAGTTATATAAAAGTAAGCACTAAATACTAAGAAGGTTAGTATAAGGCTATTAAGGCCTATAGTGTTATTAACTACCTTAACTATACTCTAAAGAATAAATTCTTAGTTAGTAGTTAAGTACTCTTTATATATAATTTTATAGGCCTATTAGAGCACTATATAGTATTATTTAACCTTTTTAATACTATAGTATACCTTAATAAAGATAATCTTAACTTTAATACCTATTATATAGGCTTTATATAAAAATTTAGTTATAGTAAAGTTCTTGCCTATATTAGTAATAATCTAGTCTAGAGGTCCTTAGTAAACATTAATCTAGTAGTAATAAAGTGCCTCTTATATAGTCTTTACTAAAATATTATAAAGAAAGTATACTATATTAAAGGTAGTTATAGTATTAATAATATAAAGGACTAGTTAGTTACTTTTAAGGTATATAATATTAATAATAACTTTATAGTTAAAAGAATAGTTATTATATAAAGTAAATCTAAATTATAAAAGTGCTTTTTTATAAAGCTAGTAGTAATAGTAGTATTTAGTTAAGTGCTTAATAGCCTTAACCTTAACCTTATAATTAGCCTTATAAAGAACCTTATAAAGGTAGTAGACTAATAGGTGCCTAAATTATTAATAAAGTTATTATAACTTTATATTAGTTAAGTAGTAACTAGTAAGGCTATATTTAGGTAGGCTAAGGAGTATTTATAAATACCTTTATTTTTATATAACTATATTATATAGGATATTACTAACTAACACTGCTTTCTAGAATAATGTTGCTTATTAATCTAACCCTTGCTCCTAAATATAGATACTTATAGCAGAATCTACTAAGCAAGGCAATATTTAAGGAATATAGATTATAGCACTATAGATAAAAGAAATAAGCTACTTTTAACTATATAAATTACCCCTTAAATATACTACTTAATAATAGTTATAAGCCTAGCTCTAACTTAATCTATAAGTAATAATAACCCTTACTATTATAAAGCAGTATACGCTTAGAAATACTTTTCTTAAAAACTAATACTCTTTTTTAACTTTATCCTACGCCTATAATACCTTTAGAAGCAACAGTAAGTCTACTAACTAACACCTACCTTTATAGCCTTTTAACTATATATAAAGATTAGTTCCTATAGTATATAAAGCTTTACTTTTATACTACTTAACGTAAAGTCTAGTAATTTATTAATCTAGACAGCAAAAAGGAGCTCCCTAAGTACCTAGGAGCACCTATACTAGCTAAATATATTATAAAGTAAAACACTAAACACTAAAGGTAATATAAAGCTAACCTTATAAGCTAGAACAACCTCTTAGTTAGCTAGTAAGTAAGGTAGTAAGGCTAAGAGCCTATCTAGCTAGTAGTGCTTACTATTAATAATAAAGTAATAAAGCAAAAATAGATTATTACTATAAGTAATTTATCCTTTGCTAAGCTAAGGATATATAAACAGTAAAAGGTAAATAACCTATTATTAAGCTAGGTTAATACTATAGTTATAAAAGAGATTATAGAGGGTATATAGCTATAATTACTAAATAATAATATTAACTTTACCTTTTATATAACTATTTTAAAGATTAAATAATAATATACTCCTGTTAAGGATAAATAGGCAGAATAGACTAAGCATAGGTTAAGTATTATATAACACTAAATAAGTAGGGTATATAATATAAGTATATAGAGTATACAAGAGGATTATATACTTAGAGAGTATATAGAAGTAAAGCAAGTGCGTATATACTAGGAATACCTAGGGGGCAAAAGGAAGAAGAAAAGAAAAAGTAGCTTTTAGCTTTAGTAATACTATATACCTACCTTTACACTTATAGTATATTTACTTATTACCTTAGTTACCTATTATTATTTAATAGTCTAAAAGCTTTACCTAGACAACTAGCCTAATAAGTAATATACCTATAAATACTTATTATATAACCTAAGAGGTAGCTATACCTAAGTATAGTAGTAGTAGTACCTAAGCTATAACTAACTTAACTAGTTATCTTTTACCCCCTTTGCTTATAGAAGGGAGTACTCTAAGGAGCTATAGCTTATCCTATAGACTTACTATATTAGTAAAGGAAAAGTAATAACTAAAGGAGAAGCTTAAGGTTACTTATAAAGAGACTTAAATTTATTATTAGTATAAAGAGCTTTTATAGCTCTAAAGCAGTAGTTATACTCCTAATACTAGAGCTAACTATATAATAGGTGTAGATAATAAGCTATTACCCTAAGACTAGAGTAAGGCTTAAGATAGCCTAGTAATCCTCTTAAGTACTAAACTAGATAATAGTTTATACCTATATTAACCTTTGTCTTTTCTTATACTATTATATAATAAGGAATTATATAAAGACCTCTAGGTCTTCTTATTTAACTACTATATATACTTTACACTATATATAAAGTAGTTTTATAATAACTATAATAAGATAGTATATATAATAAGCTACCTTAAAGGCTATATAAAGAGAAGATAAATAAGGTATTTAACTAAGGAAGAATATAGCTTTATAGAGTAAATAATTAAGGTATAAGGAGATTTTAAAGATTTCCTATATAATAAGCTTTTAGACCTAGGTAGCTATATAGTTATAGTAACCTTATAGCTAGACTACCTTTACTAAGGGCCTAACTAAAGCCTTAACTAGTTCTTTATAGAATATAAAGCGCTAGAGATAAAGCTACCTTATACTATTCTAGAGAAGTAATATATTTTTTTTCTTTTAACTAAGCTATAACTAAGTACTTAATAAGCTATTAGCTTATAGCTAGTGCTCCTAAGGATATATATAGAGTTAGTTTTACTAGTAAGGTGTATAAAGTAGGCTACTAACCTTTACTATTAACTATAATATAGCTAGTATAACGCTTACTATACTTAAGTAGTGCCTAAGTAGTATAAGAAAACTAACCTTACTATTACACCTAGCTTTAATAATATAAGTAAGTAGATAAATAGTAAGGTATACTATAACTATAATAAGTTAAGGTATATTATAAAGAACTACCTATAAGTAAAGAAACTATAGGGTACCTACTACACCTATAGAGCATAAGGCTATTATATAAATAGGTGCCTAGAGATAAAGTATAGGAGATATAAAAGAAAAAGGTATATATAGTGTAATTACTATAAAGAAGTAGATAATATAAATAGTATACTAGTAGTAATAATAAAAGGAAGGCAGTAATAAGGATACTATATTAAGATCCTGCTTATATTATAGAAAAGCACTATATAGGTAGTAACAAAGGTGCTTATTAACTTAGGATTAGAAGCTAATATAGTAAGCCTAAGTATACTTAATACTAACTACTTACTATAGATATACCTGTCTACTCCCCTAGTTAATATAGATAATAAGCCTCTCTTAATAATAAAAGTATACTACTTTTATATTAAGGCTACTAATAGTATAGGAGTAGTAAAGTATTAACTATACTACTTTATTATAGTAGACCTATAGTACTTAACACTTATCTTAGGTATTAAGTAGTTATAGGAGGTAAATCTAGTAGTTAACTAGTAGATAAAGTGCTAGTAATACTTTTACTATAAATAAGATATTAGCCTTATTAAATTAAAGAAAGAATTTTATATACTATAAGCTATAGTAATAGCGCTAATACTATATATTATACCTATAGCGCCTACATAGAAAGGGAGTAATAAGTTAGAGTAGTGTAAATAGATAGCTAAGTATATAGACTTTAAGGAACTATTCTTAGAAGATAAAGCGCTTAGCCTACTAGAACACTCTATATATAAGCACTATATTAACCTTAAAGAAGGTACTAAGGTACTATAGGGACCTATTTATATACTATTAGAAAGGGAGCTTAAGATACTCTATAAATACCTTAAGAAGGCTAAGGCTTAGGGCTAGATTAGGCTATTTATAAGTCTAAGAGAAGTACCTATTTTATTTATTCTAAAGAAAAAGGAAAAGCTATAACTTTATATTAACTACTATACACTAAATAAGGTTATATAAAAAGACTAAACACTACTACTACTAATAAGTAAAATCCTTAACTAGCTATTTAGCGCTAAGATTTATACTAAGCTTAATATTAAAAATATATACTATTAGATATATATACACGTAGGTAATAAGTAAAAGATAGCCTTTTATACTTAATATAGCTACTTTAAGTATTATATTATACCTTTTAGCCTAGTTAATATACTAGTAATATTCTAATTATATATTAATAAGGCCTTAGTAGGCCTAGTAAATATAGTATATATTATATATCTAGATAATATTATAGTCTATAGTAGTAAACCTAAAAAGTATAAGGACTATATATATAGTGTCTTTATAAGGCTAAAGTAGTAAAGGCTTTACCTTAACCTAGGAAAATATAAGTTCTATAGGATAATAATTAGGTTCTTAAGATTTATAGTTTTAATAAAGGGTATCTCTATAAAGCAAAGGTATATTAAGGCAGTTATATAGTGGCTACTACTATATAGCGTTAAAGATATTTAAATGTTTCTTAGATTTATAAGGTTCTATAGGTAGTTTATCTAAAACTACTCTAAAATAGTAGTACCCTTAACTAATAAGCTAAAAGGGGGCTAAAGAGAGAAGCTATATCTAGACCTTATAGTAGTTATAGTGTTTAAGTAACTTATTATAGCCTTTACTAAAGCACTAGTGCTATACTATTTTAATGCTAACCTACCTATAGTAATTTATACTAATATATCTAAATTTACTATTAGGGTAGTACTTATATAATAGTATAAAGAAAGGTAGTACTTTATTACTTTTTAATTATATAAGCTATAAGGAGTAAAGATATACTATAGTACTAGTAATATAGAGCTACTAGTAATTATTAATAGCCTATAAAACTAGTAGTAATATATTAACTATAGTAAAAAAATAGTTATAGTATAGATAGATTACTTTAACCTTTAATTCTTAGATATAAAGAAGTGCCTTAACCTAAGACAGCTATATTAGCTTAATAACTTAGTAGTATATAATATTAATATTAAGTTTAAACTAAGCGTATAAAACCCTATAGATAGACTCTTAAGGAGGCTAGACTATATAGTAGACAACAGGGAGTAGCCACTAGGTAGTAAAGTAAAGGTAACACTAGTATAGCTATAGTAGGTAAAAGTAAAATAGGAACCTTTTTAGGTTATAGTAATATTACTAAGGCTATATAAGAGAGGTATATATATAGAGGGCTAAGAGACAGCAGGGGTAAACACTTAACCTTAGCCTAACTAGTTAAAAAAGATAAACTAGGGGGTATAGTAGAAGCTATACTAGAGTAGTAATAAAGCAAAAGGCTAACTACTTAAGCCTATTACTAAGGCTATAAGTTATAAATTATATATTCTATAGAGGAGTAAAAATTAATATAACTTTAAAATAGTAGATAGTAAAGTAGAGCTAATAATTACTATATTACTATAACTTTAATAAGAGGACACCTTTATAAGAAAAAAGTAGTAGTCTAAGAGGTAAAAGTGTAGTAATTAAGCTAGGCCTATAAAGAGAAAAAGTAGTAGAGAAACCTAGTATATTAATATAAAAGGTCTTCTCTATAAAGGAATATAAGTCTATATACCTTAAAAAGAGAGAATAAAGAGAAGAATCCTAGAAGACTACTATAATATAGAGTATATAGGATATCTAGGCGTTAGCTATATAATATAGCTACTATAGAGAAGCTACTATTAAAATAGACTATAGAAGGATATTAAGGAATATATTAATATATATATAGTATACTAGAAAATAAAGCTATAGTATTACTACCCTTATAGCTACCTTACTTTACTACTAATACTAAAACGCCTATATATAGAAATATTAATAGACTTTATTAAGGCTTCTACTATTAATATTACTACTAAGGAAAAAGCTATATAATACTATTCTTATTATAGTTAATTAGTATATAAAATATAGTATCTATATTACTATAAACTTATACTTTACTATAAGTAGCCTAGCTAACCTATTGTTTATAAAGGTATTTATAACTTTTAAAACACCTAAGGGTATTATCTCTAATTAAGGTATACTATTTATAAGTAAGTTTTAGGTGTACCTCTACTACCTCTTAGGAATAAAGTAGTGTCTAAGTACTATATTCTACCTATAGACTAATAGGTAGACTAAGAGGTAGAACTAAAATATAGAGTACTACTTTTACTACTTCTATATAAGAGACTAAGTAGATTAGGCGTAGTAACTTTACTTAACTTAATTTATATATAATAATATATATTACTTATTTATTAGTATATTCTTAAATAAGGCGTTAATAGGCTAAGACTTACCTTTGCTTATAGATATCCTAATAGTAAAGGTAGCGCTAGCTATAAATATCTTAGTAAAAAAGAAAGTCTAATAACTTTATACTAAGAGAGCTAATCTAGAGCTTATACTATATAAGGTAAGTGTATAGTAGATATAGGTATATAATAAAAAAAGGACACTAAAGAGATTTAAGGTTAAAGACTAGGTACTACTGTCTAGTAAAAATATAAAGTAGAAGTGCCTAAGTAGTAAACTTATAGATAAGTAGCTAGGCCTTTTCTATATACTTACTATAGTTAGCTTCTATAGCCTAGCTTACTAACTTAATACCTCTACTTACTACTATATATTATAATATTTTCCTTATATCTTTACTAGAGCTATTTAAGAGTAGAGATAGTAAAGAGCCTAAGTAGCTATAGCTATATAAGATAAACACTAGGCTACTATATAAAGGTAGAAGAAATTCTTAACTATAGGGGACTAAGGTGTAATAGGTAGTACCTTATTTAATAAAAAGGATTATAGTAGTAAAGAAGACACT